>NC_057801.1:599137432-599150227 GCF_018294505.1 Triticum aestivum
GGGCTCCGAAAACCCAAGGGAAAAAAGGGCTAGGTGAGGCAAATGGTAAAACCAAGGTTGGGCCTTGCTGGAGGAGTTTTATTCAAAGCGAACTGTCAAGGGGGTCCCATAAATCACCCAACCGCGTAAGGAACGCAAAATCCGGGAACATAACACCGGTATGACGGAAACTAGGGCGGCAAGAGTGGAACAAAACACCATGCATAAGGCCGAGTCTTCCACCCTTTACAAAGTATATAGATGCATTAATTAAATAAGAGATATTGTGATATCCCAACATAATCCTGTCCACCATGGAGAAATCTTCAACTTCTCCTGCAACTAACAACGCTATAAGAGGGGCTGAGCAAAAGCGGTAATATAGCCAAGCAATGGTTTGCTAGGAAGGGTGACAAAGGTTAGAGGCTGACATGGCAAATAGGGAGGCTTGAAGAGCAAGCGATAGGTAGTGCAGCAAAGCGATAGAACGAAGCAACTAGCATAGCAATGATAGTATTGAGATCCAGGGTAGCGGTCATCTTGCCTGAAATCCCGCAAGGAAGAAGAACGAGTCCATGAAGAAGACGAACGGGAGTAGTCGAACGAATCCTCACAATCGCAACATTACCGGAACTAAGAAGCAACACCGGAAAGAAACAAACAACATTGTAAATGCACAAGCATAAACATGGCATGATGCACAAACAAGTATGATGCATGTCCGGTTTAATGAGGCAAGGCATGGCAAAGTGCAACAAACAATACTACAAGTTAAGTGGAGCTCAATATGCAACGAGTTGCATATTGACAAAACACCACATTGACATATTTAGTTTAATCTCGTTTAAGCTACCAAACAATATTAAATGTTGTTAAACATGGCAAGAGGTGAAGCATAATTAAACTACACATTTTAGGCAATTTAAATGAGGCCGGAAACATCAAACAACAATTTCGGAAAATCCTCATGTCCATATATCGAAATTGGTACTGTTCTGCCCTAAACACAATTTTAATGTTGTTAAACAGCAAAATAAAGTGCACCATGTTAAACTATGCATTTTCCACCCCATTTACATATAAAGTTTATTAAAATTGGAGTTACAGTTAATTTGTTATGAAATAAATCATTTTAACATGGATATTAGCAAATTTAAACAAACGGCAAGTTAAACATTTTAAACATGGATGAAAATGGCATATTATTAATCTACACAAAATTCTAAGCAATTTACAAGTTTAAACCATTTTAATCCGATGCACGGTTTGTGAGATATTAAATGCTTGAACATGAGGGTTTTTCTGTAAAACTGTTAATTCACTGGATAATGGCTAAATCGCAGATCTGAAGAAAATACTACACTGGGCCGAATCTGGCTGGCCCGATGGGTGAAAAAAAACAAGAGGAGGGACGCTGGGGGCTGCTCACCCATGGGCTTGGCCCGGCTCGGTGGAGAGGGGAAGCAAGAGGCTGGAAGGGGGCACTGGGCCTTGGGGAGGCGTTGGCCCACGCGTTGGTCAACGGGAGCGAGGCGAGCGGGCTGCTCCTTCTTCGTTACTGAAGAACCGCGACAGCAGCAGCAGGTTCAGGGCAACGGAGGGCGGGAACGGCTGCCGGCGACGGGATCCGAGTGAAGAGGGTCTTGGCGAGACGCGGGGAGGCGGAGCTTGGCGCGGATCCATGGCGATGAGGAGGGGCACAGTCAACACGCTCAAGGCAGGGGATCGAGCAAGCCGCAGCTGCGGCAGGAGCTGCTGCTGAAAAAAAACGACAGAGGGTTCAGAGAGAGGGACGGGGAGGAAGAACTGCAGGAGGAAGAAGGAGAAGAAAGGGAAGGCACGGGGCAAGGGGCGAGTGGACCTGCTGGTCCGAGGACGTGGTCCTCGGCGCTCGGGAGATGGATCCGGGCGGCGGGACTTGGGGGCGCCGGCGACGCTTGGCACGATGCAGGGCTCCAGCGGCGCGGTCAACGGACAGGAGAGGCGGGGTCGAGGTGGCGCTCGATGCAGAGGCGATGCAGCGGCTGGGATGGATGACGGGGCGCTAATCCGGTCCCCGGAGGTGGGTTTGGACGGTGGTGCCGGACGAGCTCGAGCTCCGGGCGCCATGGCGTCGCTGTTCCTGTCCAGGACAAGATAGGAAGAGCAGGGGGTTAGAGAGAGAGAGATGGAGAGCGCAGGGAAGGAGAAGCAGAGGGATGAGGGAGAGGCCTGGAGCGGCTGCTGGTCACTGGTGGCAGCACCGGTGCCGGACGATGAAGGCGAGGTGGAGGAGCACGGGGAGCGAGAGGTTCGCGGGGCCTCTGCTTGCGGGAGGCTGGGAGCGAGACTTCGGGCGTGGTGGTTGGATGGATCTGACTGGTGGTGTGCGGTGGTTGGTAGGGCACGAAAGGCGAGGCAGATCAGGAGTGGCTGGCCGGTGGATGGATGCATCGGGAGGATCCCAAGGTGGGAGAGGAGTGGCGGCGGGGAGAAGGATTGGATGGGACAGACCTCCTAGTATCTAAGGTTAGGCTAGTTATATAGTGAGTGGGTTAGATTAGGGGCGATCTAGTCCCTCTGATCGAAATCAGACGGTCTGAGAAAAATATGCTAGGAGAGTCCAACAAGGAACCGATGATGATCTAGGGAAGTTAGGGGATGATCCGGACCCAACGGTGACGACAGAGAGGGTCGGGTAAGTTTCAGACACACACACGAGGGTGCTGTGAGCTGGCAAGAGAGGTTAGGTGGTCACCCGAAGTGAAAACCCGATTGGCCTCAGAACGGTCAACGAAAGCAAAGGGGGGGGGACGCGGCAACTACGAACGGTTACAAGCTTGATGAAAACATGCAGATGCAATGTGCATGATGCTATGAGATGAGATGCAAGACCTGAACACAATGCAAAAAAAAACCCAACCACGGAGGAAAATAACATATCGCATCTCCGGAAAATGCAAGAGTTGGAGTTATGAATATGGAAAGTTGTATCCGGGGCGTTACAACACTCCACCACTACGAGAGGATCTCGTCCCGAGATCTAGGATGGCACCGGAGAGAAACGGAAGAGGAAGAGAATAGGTAAAACTAAGTTGCTTCTTCGACGAACGAGTGAAACCACGAACCTTGAGAGGTTGAGCAAAATGAAAGAAAGAAAACAACGAAGATGAACAAAGTTGAAAACACTCCGTTAGAAAAGAAGAACAAGGGATACGACGAGAACCAAGAGGTTTAGTGATAAGATAGATATTCAAACCACTCCGGTTAAAACTAGGTAGAGAAGGAATAAGATTGATATAATTTGGGCAACACTTCGACTGAAAGAAGAAGGAGAACTTGATAAGATGAAAAGCACTTGAAGAGATGACACAACACCCTGGTTAAATGGATAAGCATGAAAAGAACACGATCCTCATAATTTGAGATGATGAGTGAAGAGAGCAACATCACCATGCCTCCGGAAGAACGAATAGAAGATATATCATTGGAATAACAGAATGGAGAAGAAAATGCCAACTTCTGCCACAAATGAGCTTGAAAAGCATCCTTGCAAAGAAGAATTGAACGGAGTTGTTGGAAAATCAACAACGAAAAGCACAAGCTTATTATGGGCTTATGGCAAACATCTCAAAATGGTGAGGTGACAACCCGCCACTAATAGAAACAATTGATTGGTTGAGATCAATGAAGATAAGAGAAACTTCTTTCACCAAGAGGATCATTGGAGAACTTGGGTCATTGATAAGCACCACAATTAGCAACATTCCTTCGCGAAGGCTTTAGGTGAAATCTTTACCGAGCTAACTCCAACGAAGAGATTGATGGATTTAAAATACCTCATTCTTCAGAACATGTGAATCAAGAAACACGAACTCAAAATTATCAAGAATGACATAACACCACCTCAAATGATAAGGTAGAAAGAATTGCACTTAAAAATGCAAGAAAAAGAATACTTGATCTCGTCAAAACAAAAACATGTGTTTAGCACCATGTTTATTTTAGAGTATAGCTTGGCGGATCATAACTTCGAGAGAAATCTTGATGAACAATTGAATAATGAAAAGAATCCTTGATGAACCACCATGTAGAACCTCTATGAAGAAATCCGGTAATAAAAGGATGATAAAAAGAAAGAGAAGTTGACAACACAAGGTGAAGCCTTGCAATGATTTAGATGGAGCTTCGCGATGATATAATCGAGAGAACTTGGAACTCCGGAAAGAAAAGATGAACACTAGAACCGAGAATTACTTCATCATGAACAATCTCCGGAAGAAGAAGAAAAATTGAATCACCTCGAGGAATAAGAATAAGATTTATTGTATGCTCATCCTTCATCAAATTAAATTGATGACAAGCAATGGATTTGGCATACTACTTATTCCCGTAGAAAGGATTAAGAGAGATATAGCACAAACTTGAGAAGGTATTGATGGAACCACCGGTGGGATTTGGAAACAACGAATGAATTAATTTATACGATAACAACTGAATAGGAATGTTAAACGAACCACCGTAAGAATTGAAAATGGAAGTAGCAAAGGCAAAATTCACCGGGAAGAATTGGAAAATGAATGAAGATACTTGAAGCGATTTAGATACATGAGAACGAAGAGATCATGAACTGACTAGAGGGTATTTGAATGATTCACCGGTAAGATTTGGAGAACAAGAGCTGAAGGTTGAGAATGAAGAATTATGACATGATGGCCTTCGGAGGAAAGAAATGGAAACAACTCATGAAATGCTCTGGATAGGTGAAAAGAATTCTCACAATCAAAAGCAATTATGAGAGGATGGTATAAAGCTAGAACCATGAATCTCTGGAAGAACGGGTAAGGATTTAAGAGGAACTCTTCTTCGGTCTTCAAAATTTGAGAATGAAGATGAGAACCACCATGACAATTTATGAGACACTCCGGAGCAAAGAAGAATAGAAATGTTGAACCAATGATGAAAATGTTTTAAAAGCGATCTTGAAGAAGGAATATGACTGATGATAATTCATTCTTACGTCAAACTTCAAAAAGAATTTGGGAATGGCTCCGGGAAAATTAGAAGAGTCAGGTAAGATCCTGGAAAAAGACCTGTGGGTTAGGGCCCACTCAAAAGAAAACACCGTTGGAAAATGATTTTAAAGAGAAATTGCACCGGTTGAATTAAATGGCTTGAATGAGATAACAATCTCCAAATAGCTTGAACGGATTAAGAATGGAAACACCAATCTTCTGAGATATCTTCAACACTCCGGAACAAATGAATAGCAAGAGGTGAGTGATTGATAGGTGCACCGGTATGAGAAAGCATTTGACACGAGGAAAAGAGTATGATCAACACTGCAAGCTTGAATTGGATCCACCGGAGAAGAAACAACAACGAAGGATGAGAACTTGAAACTGTTGAGCATCTTCATGGGAAATCACCGGATAAGAACATTGAAAGAAATGAATGAAGAGACTTCTCACAAATAAAAGGATACATGATTAAGAAATCTGAGTCCTTGAAGAAAAGGGTGGGAGGGCGGGAAAACAAAGGCAACTTGGGGACGGATGAAACGAACAACGTTGGGAAAACTGAGAGATGATATTGCGAATGTTGAAATGATCAAATCCCTTGAAGAGAAGCACGCCGATTGGAAAGAATTGACATGACAATCTTGATGATCAAAAGGATTAGTACTCCCATAGAAATATGAGAACACCATTTAAGAAAGGTATGGATTCAACATTTGACTTCGAAGCAACTCGAATACCACAAATGAAACAAAACAAAGGATTTGGCTTGCAGAATAAGCCAGAACAAATACATATGATAGGGATTTACCCAATCCCATATCATGCATCTATCGGAAAGATATTCTAAGAGCTACTTGAATTCCCACCTATAAACTCCCGAAACTTTCTGGTTATGCAATCTGGTGTTGGGGATACAGGGGAAGCAATAAATATCTCACCCAAACTAACAATACCTACATCCAACCTGTATCCATCCGTCAACACATAACCAAGAAACCTTCGGAAATCGTGTACCTCAACCTTTGAAAAGCATCCGTTATACGAGCTATGGCAATACTCCCGAACTCCCACCCCAGTACTGGGTGGCGTCGAGGTTATCTCACCAACAAATGCATAAAAGAGATTTTCGATGTCGGCAAAACTCAGGTATTCCAGAACTGCAACGATAAAATTGTGACGACAACACCTCGGAGCTCAACTCCCCGGGTCACTGCCACATAAAAGACAGGAGGCACCAAGAACAATGTTCTCGTCACAAAACCATCGGAACAATTCCAAGATACCCGCGTGACCCTAAAAAAAATTTGTGAAAAATTGAGGAGAGGAAAGACAAAACATCTACATCGAGAGTCCTCACCAGAGCGACGAAGGGGCTGAGGAGTAAAAATAATCCTACTCTCCGATATATATAATCCTAAAACTCAAAATAGTTTTTTTTCTAGACTCAACAACAGCCAACAATCAAGGGGGCTCCTATGGTCAGTCGAGGCTCTGATTACCAACTTGTCACGCCCAAGATGCGACCCTATCCTAAAGGAACTCGAAGGTCCCACCAAGGATAGAAGCGCATCTTGAAGACGCTTTTGCAAGGTGGATATCATTACATCAACATTACATAATAGATGGGGATACATACAAAAGGCATACAATGCCACACGAATACAACACCCTCTTACATAAGAGCACCATCCGACTACGGATGAAACACAAACAGAAACTCAAATGATATCCACCCTACTAGCCTAGGCTGCCGACTTGGAACCTATCCCCTGATCAAAGAAGAAGCAGAAGAAGAACTCCGCAACAAGCAATCATCGCTCTCACGTCATGAACATCGCATAACCTGTACCTGCAACTGTTGTTGTAGTAAACTGTGAGCCACGAGGACTCAGCAATCCCATTACCATGGGTATCAAGACTAGCAAAGCTTAAAGGGTAAGGAAGGGGTAAAGTGGTGAGGTTGCAGCAACGACTAAGCATATATGGTGGCTAACATACGCAAAAGAGAGCGAGAAGAGAGCAAACGGAACGGTCGTGAAGCTAGCAATGATCAAGAAGTGATCCTGAACTCCTACTTACGTCAAACATAACCCAAAATCGTGTTCACTTCCCGGACTCCGCCGAAAAGAGACCATCACGGCTACACATGCGGTTGATGCGTTTTAAATCGGATCTGGTGTCAAGTTATCTACAACCGGACATTAACAAATTCCCATCTGCCACATAACCGCGGGCACAACTTTCGAAAGTTTAAACCCTGCAGGGGTGTCCCAACTTAGCCCATGATAAGCTCTCGCAATCAACGAAGGATATTCCTTCTCCCAGGAAGACCCGATCAGACTCGGAATCCCAGTTTACAAGACATTTCGACAATGGTAAAACAAGACCAGCAAAGCCGCCCGATGCGCCGACAATCCCGATAGGAGCTGCACATATCTCGTTCTCAGGGTAACACCGGATGAGCAATCCGTACAACTAAAACCAGACCTCAAGTTTCCCTGAGGGGGCGCTGCAAAGGGCTCTGGTTCGGACCAACACTTAGACAAGCACTGGCCTGGGGGGCTAAAATAAAGATGACCCTCAGGCTCCGGAAACCCAAGGGAAAAAAGGGCTAGGCGAGGAAAATGGTAAAACCAAGGTTGGGCCTTGCTGGAGGAGTTTTATTCAAAGCGAACGGTCAAGGGGGTCCCATAAATCACCCAACCGCGTAAGGAACGCAAAATCCGGGAACATAACACCGGTATGACGGAAACTAGGGCGGCAAGAGTGGAACAAAACACCAGGCATAAGGCCGAGTCTTCCACCCTTTACCAAATATATAGATGCATTAATTAAATAAGAGATATTGTGATATCCCAACATAATCCTGTCCACCATGGAGAAATCTTCAACTTCACCTGCAACTAACAACGCTATAAGAGGGGCTGAGCAAAAGCGGTAACATAGCCAAGCAATGGTTTGCTAGGAAGGGTGACAAAGGTTAGAGGCTGACATGGCAAATAGGGAGGCTTGAAGAGCAAGCGATAGGTAGTGCAGCAAAGCGATAGAACGAAGCAACTAGCTTAGCAATGATAGTATTGAGATCCAGGGTAGCGGTCATCTTGCCTGAAATCCCGCAAGGAAGAAGAACGAGTCCATGAAGAAGACGAACGGGAGTAGTCAAACGAATCCTCACAATCGCAACATTACCGGAACTAAGAAGCAACACCGGAAAGAAACAAACAACATGGTAAATGCACAAGCATAAACATGGCATGATGCACAAACAAGTATGATGCATGTCTGGTTTAATGAGGCAAGGCATGGCAAAGTGCAACAAACAATACTACAAGTTAAGTGGAGCTCAATATGCAACGAGTTGCATATTGACAAAACACCACATTGACATATTTAGTTTAATCTCGTTTAAGCTACCAAACAATATTAAATGTTTTTAAACATGGCAAGAGGTGAAGCATAATTAAACTACACATTTTAGGCAATTTAAATGAGGCCGGAAACATCAAACAACAATTCCAGAAAATCCTCATGTCCATATATCGAAATTGGTACTGTTCTGCCCTAAACACAATTTTAATGTTGTTAAACAGCAAAATAAAGTGCACCATGTTAAACTATGCATTTTCCCACCCCATTTACATAAAAAGTTTATTAAAATTGGAGTTACGGTTAATTTGTTATGAAATAAATCATTTTAACATGCATATTAGCAAATTTAAACAAACAACAAGTTAAACATTTTAAACATGGATGAAAATGGCATATTATTAATCTACACAAAATTCTAAGCAATTTACATGTTTAAACCATTTTAATCCGATGCACGGTTTGTGAGATATTAAATGCATGAACATGAGGTTTTATTTGTAAAACTGTTAATTTACTGGATAATGGCTAAATCGCAGATCTGAAGAAAATACTACACTGGGCCGAATCTGGCTGGCCCGATGGGTGAAAAAAAAACAAGGGGAGGGGCGCTGGGGGGCTTCTCACCCATGGGCTTGGCCCGACTCGGTGGAGAGGGGAAGCAAGAGGCTGGAAGGGGGCGTTGGGCCTTGGGGAGGCGTTGGCCCACGCGCTGGTCAACGGGAGCGAGGCGAGCGGGCTGCTCCTTCTTCGTTACTGAAGAACCGCGGCAGCAGCAGCAGGTTCAGGGCAACGGAGGGCGGGAACGGCTGCCGGCGACGGGATCCGAGTGAAGAGGGTCTTGGCGAGACGCGGGGAGGCAGAGCTTGGCGCGGATCCATGGCGATGAGGAGGGGCACGGTCAACACGCTCGAGGCAGGGGATCGAGCGAGCCGCAGCTGCGGTAGGAGCTGCTGCTGAAAAAAAACGACAGAGGGTTCAGAGAGAGGGACGGGGAGGAAGAACTGCAGGAGGAAGAAGGAGAAGAAAGGGAAGGCACGGGGCAAGGGGCGAGTGGACCTGCTAGTCCGAGGACGGGGTCCTCGGCGCTCGGGAGATGGATCCGGGCGGCGGGACTTGGGGGCGCCGGCGACGCTTGGCACGATGCAGGGCTCTGGCGGCGCGGTCAACGGACATGAGAGGCGGGGTCGAGGCGGCGCTCGATGCAGAGGCGATGCAACGGCTGGGATGGATGACGGGGCGCTAATCCGATCCCCGAAGGTGGGTCTGGACGGTGGTGCCGGACGAGCTCGAGCTCCGGGCGCCATGGCGTCGCTGTTCCTGTCCAGGACAAGAGAGGAAGAGCAGGGGGTTAGAGAGAGAGATGGAGAGCGCAGGGAAGGAGAAGCAGAGGGATGAGGGAGAGGCCTGGAGCGGCTGCTGGTCACTGGTGGCAGCGCCGATGCCGGACGACGAAGGCGAGGTGGAGGAGCACGGGGAGCGAGAGGTTCGCGGGGCCTCTGCTTGCGGGAGGCTGGGAGGGAGGCTTCGGGCGTGGTGGTTGGATGGATCTGACTAGTGGTGTGCGGTGGTTGGTAGGGCACGGAAGGCTTGGAAGATCAGGAGCGGCTGGCCGGTGGATGGATGCATCGGGAGGATCCCAAGGTGGGAGAGGAGTGGCGGCGGGGAGAAGGATTGGATGGGACAGCCCTCCTAGTATCTACGGTTAGGCTAGTTATATAGTGAGTGGGTTAGATTAGGGGCGATCTGGTCCCTCTGATCGAAATCAGACGGTCTGAGAAAAATATGCTAGGAGAGTCCAACAAGGAACCAATGATGATCTAGGGAAGTTAGGGGATGATCCGGACCCAACGGTGACGACAGAGAGGGTCGGGTAAGTTTCGGACACACACACGAGGGTGCTGCGAGCTGGCAAGAGAGGTTAGGTGGTCACCCAAAGTGAAAACCCGAATGGCCTCGGAACGGTCAACGAAAGCAAAGGGGGGGGGGACGCGGCAACTACGAACGGTTACAAGTTTGATGAAAACATGCAGATGCAATGCGCATGATGCTATGAGATGAGATGCAAGACTTGAACACAATGCAAAAAAAAAACAAAAAAAACAAAAACCCAACCACGGAGGAAAATAACATATCGCATCTCCGGAAAAGGCAAGAGTTGGAGTTACGAATATGGAAAGTTGTATCCGGGGCGTTACAACACTCCACCACTACGGGAGGATCTCGTCCCGAGATGTAGGATGGCACCGGAGAGAAACGGAAGAGGAAGAGAATAGGTAAAACTAAGTTGCTTCTTCGACGAACGAGTGAAACCACGAACCTTGAGAGGTTGAGCAAAATGAAAGAAAGAAAAGAACGAAGATGAACAAAGTTGAAAACACTTCGTTAGAAAAGAGGAACAAGGTATACGACGAGAACCAAGAGGTTTAGTGATAAGATAGATATTCAAACCACTCCGGTTAAAACTAGATAGAGAAGGAATAAGATTGATATAATTTGGGCAGCACTCCGACTGAAAGAAGAAGGAGAACTTGATAAGATGAAAAGCACTTGAAGAGATGACACAACACCCTGGTTAAATGGATAAGCATGAAAAGAACACGATCCTCATAATTTGAGATGATGAGTGAAGAGAGCAACATCACCATGCCTCCGGAAGAACGAATAGAAGATATATCATTGGAATAACAGAATGGAGAATAAAATGCCAACTTCTGCCACAAATGAGCTTGAAAAGCATCCTTGCAAAGAAGAATTGAACGGAGTTGTTGGAAAATCAACAACGAAAAGCACAAGCTTATTATGGGCTTATGGCAAACATCTCAAAATGATGATGTGACAACCCGCCACTAATAGAAACAATTGATTGGTTGAGATCAATGAAGATAAGAGAAACTTCTTTCACCAAGAGGATCATTGGAGAACTTGGGTCATTGATAAGCACCACAATTAGCAACATTCCTTCGGGAAGGCTTTAGGTGAAATCTTTACCGAGCTAACTCCAACGAAGAGACTGATGGATTTAAAATACCTCATTCTTGAGAACATGTGAATCAAGAAACACGAACTCAAAATTATCAAGAATGACATAACACCACCTCAAGAGTTGGAGTTACGAATATGGAAAGTTGTATCCGGGGCGTTACACAGGACCAGCCTCGTGAGGGGGCTTGGAGGGATCAGCCTCGCGAGGATCGCCCGCAGGGAAACGCATGCCTTCCTCTTCTGCCACCACCGCCAAGAAGGAATGACGAACACCACCAGGACGAGGGGGCTGGGGGCTTCCAGGAGCCACGTGCTATCACTTGCATCTTGGGCGGCGCCCAGGTGTTGGAAATATGCCCTAGAGGCAATAATAAATTGGTTATTATTATATTTCCTTGTTCATGATAATTTTCTATTATTCATTCTATAATTGTATTGACCGGAAACCATAATACATGTGTGAATACGCAACATGTCCCTAGTGAGCCTCTAATTGACTAGCTCGTTGGTCAACAGATGTTCATGGTTTCCTGACTATGGACATTGGATGTCATTGATAACGAGATCACATCATTAGGAGAATGATGTGATGGACAAGACCCAATCCTAAGCCTAGCACAAGATCGAGTGGTTCATTTGCTAAAGCTTTTCTAATGTCAAGTATCATTTCCTTAGACCATGAGATTGTGTAACTCCCGAATACCGTAGAAGTGCTTTGGGTGTACCAAACATCACAACGTAACTAGGTGACTATAAAGGTGCTCTACAAGTATCTCCGAAAGTGTCTGTTGGGTTGGCACGAATCGAGAATGGGATTTGTCACTCTGTATAACGGAGAGGTATCTCTGGGCCCACTCGGTAATGCATCATCATAATGAGCTCAATGTTACTAAGTAGTTAGCCATGGGATCATGCATTACGGAACGAGTAAAGTGACTTGCCAGTAACGAGATTGAACGAGGTATTGGGATACCAACGATCGAATCTCGGGCAAGTAACGTACCGATTAACAAAGGGAATTGTATACGGGATTGCTTGAATCCTCGACATCGTGGTTCATCCGATGAGATCATCATGGAACATGTGGGAGCCAACATGGGCATCCAGATCCTGTTGTTGGTTATTGGCCAGAGAGCTGTCTCGCTCATGTATGCATGATTCCCGAACCCGTACACACTTAAGGTTCGATGACGCTAGGGTTATAGGGAAGATTTGTATGTGATTACCAAATGTTGTTCGGAGTCCCGAATGAGAACCCAGACGTCATGAGGAGTTCCGGAATGGTCCGAAGGTGAAGATTTATATATGGGAAGTCATCATACGGTCACCGGAAATATTCGGGGGTATACCGGTATTGTACCGGGACCACCGGAGGGGTTCCGGGCTCCACCGGGAGGGTCCACCTGCCACGGAGGGCCTTATGGGCTGTAGGTGGAACGGGACCAGCCCCTAAGTGGGCTGGGCT
>NC_057801.1:599150473-599168502 GCF_018294505.1 Triticum aestivum
GCCTCCCTTGCTTGGGGGCAAGCCCCCTCCCCCTTGCCCCCCCCCTCTAGATCTCATCTAGAGGGGCCGGGCCCCTTCCCCATTCTTCCTATAAATAGAGGGGTGGAGGGAGGGCTGCAGCACCACATCCAAGGTGCAGCCCCTCCCCTCCCCAACACCTCTCCTCCTCCGCGTGAGCTTGGCGAAGCCCAACCGGAGAACTGCCACTCCATCACCACCACGTTGTCGTGCTGCTGTTGGAGCCATCTTCCTCAACCTCTCCCTCCTCCTTGCTGGATCAAGGTGCGGGAGACGTCACCGGGTTGCACGTGTGTTGAATGCAGAGGTGTCGTTGTTCGGCGCTTAGATCGGAATCCGCCGCGATCTGAATCGCTACGAGTACGACTCCTTCATCCGCGTTCTTGCAACGCTTCCGTCTCGCGATCTTCAAGGGTATGAAGATGCACTCCCCTCTCTCTCGTTGCTAGTTACTCCATAGATTGATCTTGTTGATGCATAGAATTTTTTTAATTTCTGCAACAATCCCCAACAGTGGCATCATGAGCTAGGTCTATGTGTAGTTTCTATGCACGAGTAGAACACAAGTTTGTTGTGGGCGTCGATTTTGTCAATTTACTTGCCACTACTAGTCTTATCTTGTTTCGGCGGCATCGTGGGATGAAGCGGCCCGGACCGACCTTACACGTACGCTTACGTGAGTCAGGTTCCACCGACTGACATGCACTAGTTGCATAAGGTGGCTAGCGGGTGTCTGTCTCTCCCACTTTAGTCGAATCGGATTCGATGAAAAGGGTCCTTATGAAGGGTAAATAGCAATTGGCATATCACATTGTAGTTTTTGGCGTAGGTAAGAAACATTCTTGCTACAAACCTATAGCAGCCACGTAAAAACTTGCAACAACAATTAGAGGGCGTCTAACTTGTTTTTGCAGCATATGTCGTGTGATGTGATATGGCCAAAAGGATGTGATGAATGATATATATGTGATGTATGAGATTGATCATGTTCTTGTAATAGGAATCACGACTTGCATGTCGATGAGTATGACAACCCGCAGGAGCCATAGGAGTTGTCTTGATTTATTGTATGACCTGCGTGTCATTGAATAACGCCATGTAATTACTTTACTTTATTGCTAAACCGTTATCCATAGTAGTAGTAGTAATAGTTGGCGAGACAACTTCATGAAGACACGATGATGATGGAGATCATGGTGTCATGCCGGTGACGATGATGATCATGGCGCCCCGAAGATGGAGATCAAAAGGAGCAAAATGATATTGGCCATATCATGTCACTATTTGATTGCATGTGATGTTTATCATGTTTTACATCTTATTTGCTTAGAACGACGGTAGCATAAATAAGATGATCCCTCATAAAATTTCAAGAAAGTGTTCCCCCTGACTGTGCACCATTGCGAAGGTTCGTTGTTTCGAAGCACCACGTGATGATCGGGTGTGATAGATTCTAACGTTCGCATACAACAGGTGTAAGCCAAATTTACACATGCAAAACACTTAGGTTGACTTGACGAGCCTAGAATGTACAGACATGGCCTTGGAACACAAGAGACCGAAAGGTCGAACATGAGTCGTATAGAAGATACGATCAACACGAAGATGTTCACCGATGATGACTAGTCCGTCTCACGTGATGACCGGACACGGCCTAGTTGACTCGGATCATGTATCACTTGGATGACTAGAGGGATGTCTATCTGAGTGGGAGTTCATTAGATAATTTGATTAGATGAACTTAATTATCATGAACCTAGTCTAAAATCTTTGCAATATGTCTTGTAGATCAAATGGCCCATGCTAATGTTTCCCTCAACTTCAACGCGTTCCTAGAGAAAACCAAGCTAAAAGATGATGGTAGCAACTATACGGACTGGATCCGGAACTTGAGGATCATCCTCATAGCTGCCAAGAAAGCATATGTCCTAGATGCACCGCTAGGTGAAGCACCCATTTCCCCAGCAACTCAAGACGTTATGAACGCCTGGCAGTCGCGTAGTGATGATTACTCCCTGGTTCAGTGCGGCATGCTTTACAGCTTAGAACCGGGGCTCCAAAAGCGTTTTGAGCAGCACAGAGCATATGATATGTTCCAAGAGCTGAAAATGGTTTTCCAAGCTCATGCCCGGGTCGAGAGATATGAAGTCTCCGACAAGTTCTACAGTTGTAAGATGGAGGAGAATGGTTCTGTCAGCGAGCACATACTCAAAATGTGTGGGTTGCACAACCGCTTGTCATAGCTGGGAGTTAATCTCCCGGATGACGCGGTCATTGACAGAATCCTTTAGTCGCTCCCACCTAGCTACAAGAGCTTTGTGATGAACTAGAATATGCAGGGGATGGTGAAAACCATTCCTGAGGTATTTTCAATGCTGAAATCAGCGAAGGTGGATATCAAAGGGGAACATCAAGTTTTGATGGTCAATAAAGCCACTAGTTTCAAGAAAGGCAAGGGTAAGAAGAACTTCAAGAAGGACAACAAGGGAGTTGCCGCGCCCGGTAAGCCAGTTGCCAGGAAGAAGCCAAAGCATGGACCCAAACCTGAGATTGAGTGCTTTTATTGCAAGGGAAACGGTCACTGGAAGCGGAACTGCCCCAAGTACTTAGCGGACAAGAAGGCCGGCAACACCAAAGGTATATGTGATATACATGTTATTGATGTGTACCTTACCAGTACTCGTAGTAGCTCCTGGGTATTTGATACCGGTACGGTTGCTCACATTTGTAACTCAAAACAAGAGCTACAAAATAAGCGGAGACTGGCGAAGGACAAGGTGACGATGCGCGTCGGGAATGGTTCCAAGGTCGATGTGATCGCCGTCGGCACGCTACCTCTACATTTACCTATGGGATTAGATTTAAACCTCAATAATTGTTATTTAGTGCCAGCTTTGAGCATGGACATTGTATCTGGATCTCGTTTAATACAAGATGGCTACTCATTTAAATCCAAGAATAATGGTTGTTCTATTTATATGAGAGATATGTTTTATGGTCATGCCCCGCTGGTCAATGGTTTATTCTTAATGAATCTCGAATGTGATGTTACACATATTCATAGTGTGAATACCAAAAGATGTAAGATTGATAATGATAGTCCCACATACTTGTGGCACTGCCGCCTTGGTCACATTGGTGTCAAACGCATGAAGAAGCTCCATGCAGATGGACTTTTGGAGTCTCTTTATTACGAATCATTTGACACATGCGAACCATGCCTCATGGGCAAAATGACCAAGACTCCGTTCTCCAGAACAATGGAGCGAGCAACCAACTTATTGGAAATCATACATACTGATGTGTGCGGTCCAATGAGCGTTAAGGCTCGCGGAGGCTATCATTATGTTCTCACCCTCACTAATGACTTAAGTAGATATGGGTATGTCTACTTGATGAAACACAAGTCTGAGACCTTTGAAAAGTTCAAGGAATTTCAGAATGAGGTAGAGAATCAACGTGACAGAAAAATAAAGTTCTTATGGTCAGATCGTGGGGGAGAATATTTAAGTTATGAGTTTGGTACGCACTTAAGGAAATGTGGAATTGTTTCACAACTCACGCCGCCTGGAACACCTTAGTGTAACGGTGTGTGTGAACGTCTTAATCGCACTCTATTGGATATGGTGCGGTCTATGATGTCTCTTACCGATTTACCGCTATCATTTTGGGGATACGCTTTAGAGACAACTACATTCACTTTAAATAGGGCACCGTCTAAATCCGTTGAGACGACACCGTATGAATTATGGTTTGGGAAGAAACCTAAGCTGTCATTTCTAAAGGTTTGGGGATGCGATGCTTATGTCAAGAAACTTCAACCTGAAAAGCTCGAACCCAAGTCGGAAAAATGCATCTTCATAGGATACCCTAAAGAAACCATTGGGTATACCTTCTACCTCAGATCCGAAGGCAAGATCTTTGTTGCCAAGAACAGGTCCTTTCTGGAGAAAAAGTTTCTCTCGAAAGAAGTAATGGGAGGAAAGTAGAACTTGATGAAGTACTACCTCTTGAACTGGAAAGTAGCGCACTCAGGAAGATGTTTCTATGGTGCCTGCACCGATTAGAGAGGAACTTAATGATGATGATTAAGGTACTTCGGATCAAGTTGCTATTGAACTTTGTAGGCCCACAAGGACACGTTCCACACTAGAATGGTATGGCAAACCTGTCCTAGAAATCATGTTGTTAGACAACGGTGAACCTTCAAACTATGAAGAAGCGATGGCGGGCCCAGATTCCAACAAATGGCTAGAAGCCATGCAATCCGAGATAGGATCTATGTATGAAAACAATGTATGGACTTTGACAGACTTGCCCGATGATCGGCGAGCAATGGAAAATAAATGGATCTTTAAGAAGAAGACGGACGCGGATGGCAATGTTACCATCTATAAAGCTCGGCTTGTCGCTAAGGGTTATCGACAAGTTCAAGGGGTTGACTACGATGAGACCTTCTCACCCATAGCAAAGCTGAAGTCTGTCCGAATCTTGTTAGCAATTGCCGCATTCTATGATTATGAGATATGGCAAATGGACGTCAAAACGGCATTCCTTAATGGTTTTCTCAAGGAAGAATTGTATATGATGTAGCCGGAAGGTTTTGTCGATCCTAAGAATGCTAACAAGGTGTGCAAGCTCCTGCGCTCCATCTATGGGCTGGTGCGAGCATCTTGGAGTTGGAACATTCGCTTTGATGAAATGATCAAAGCGTTTGGGTTTGTTCAGACTTATGGAGAAGCCTGCATTTACAAGAAAGTGAGTGGGAGCTCTGTAGTATTTCTCATATTATATGTGGATGTCATACTATTGATGGGAAATGATATAGAACTTTTGGAAGGCATAAAGGCCTACTTGAATAAGTGTTTTCAATGAAGGACCTTGGAGAAGCTGCTTATATATTAGGCATCAAGATCTATAGAGATAGATTGAGACGCCTCATAGGTCTTTCACATAGCACATACCTTGACAAGATATTGAAGAAGTTCAATATGGATCAGTCGAAGAAGGGGTTCTTGCCTGTTTTGCTAGGTGTGAAATTGAGCTCAGCTCAAAGCCCGACCACGGCAGAAGATAGAGAAAAGATGAGTGTCATCCCCTATGCCTCGGCCATAGGGTCTATTATGTATGCCATGCTGTGTACCAGACCTGATGTAAACCTTGCCGTAAGTTTGGTAGGGAGGTACCAAAGTAATCCTGGCATGGAACACTGGACAGCGGTCAAGAACATCCTAAAGTACCTGAAAATGACTAAGGATATGTTTCTTGTTTATGGAGGTGACAAAGAGCTCATCGTAAAGGGTTACGTTGATGCTAGCTTCGACACAGATCTAGATGACTCCAAGTCACAAACCGGATACATGTATATTTTGAATGGTGGGGCAGTAAGCTGGTGCAGTTGCAAGTAAAGTGTCGTGGCGGGATCTACATGTGAAGCAGAGTACATGGTAGCCTCGGAGGCAGCACATGAAGCAATCTAGATGAAGGAGTTCATTACCGACCTAGGAGTTATTCCCAATGCATCGGGCCCGATGACTCTCTTCTCTGACAACACTGGAGCTATTGCCCTTGCCAAGGAGCCCAGGTTTCACAAGAAGACCAGGCACATCAAGTGTCGCTTCAACTCCATTCGTGAGAATGTTCAAGATGGAGACATAGATATTTGTAAAGTGCATACGGATCTGAATGTTGCAGATCCGTTGACTAAACCTCTTCCATGAGCAAAACATGATCAACACCAGAACTCTATGGGTGTTCGATTCATCACAGTGTAACTAGATTATTGACTCTAGTGCAAGTGGGAGATTGTTGGAAATATGCCCTAGAGGCAATAATAAAATGGTTATTATTACACTACAAAAAAATACACTTCCGTGATGATACGTGTTTGTCACAGTAGGTCGCGTTTTTTGTCATGCATGTACATCCATGACGATTTTATGGCAGAATCAAGATAGTCATACTTGTGCTATCGTAGAAGTGTTCCATGACATTACCAAAATTATCATCACGGAAGTGTCCACTTCCATGATGATAAATCGCGCATCACAGAAGTGCTTTCGTCAAGGGTGACCGACACGTGGCATCCACCGTAAAGGAACGCCGTTAAGCTATTGGGTCCGGTTTTGGATCCGATAACCCGTTAACAGCCCCGACCAATGGGGATTTTCCACGTGTAAAATCATCATTGGCTGGAGGAAACATGTGTCGGCTCACCGTTGGGACAGATGTCATCCACTCATTGGACCGAAGGCTCCTATGATACGGCAACACATTGCATGGCCCAACAAAGGCCCATTCATGTGAAAAGGCCGACCCGTTTGACTTGGTCAAAAGGTGGCGGGCCGGCCCACGGAAAGCCTGTTAACGGCATATTCACATATAGCCCATTTACAGCCCACTAACCTAAGGCCCGTTACGACCTCTCCGAATTAGGCCCAGTAGTGTCATCTGGGCCATCCAATATGATTCCAGCCCATTTTAACTTCCGGCCCATGTGTGGCCCATGACTTCTTTCGGCCCATATGAGGCCCTTTGTAACTCTTGGCCCATTAACGACCCGTTGTGAAACTGGCCCGTAATGAACAGTGTAACACTTTATACCCATTAACGGCCCGTTATTCCATTGGGCCATTTCCAGCCCAGGTTATCTTTCGGTCTTCTCAGGGCCCATTGGTTCTTGGGCTCATTTGTAGCATTCGGTTACATATGGCCCGTTACTGTCATTTTCTGCTTGTGGGCCAAATTCAGCCCATCATTGCAGTCGGCCCGTTTGTGGACCGTTAATACGTTGGGCCGTTTTCATGTAAAAAAACCCGTTGGGCTGTTTTCATAGAGTTATCAAATACGGCCTATTAACGGCCTATTATGGTCCATGAACAGTACGACCCATGATTGGCAAAATGACGATACGCCCCATAGAAGGCCCATGGATCCTACGGCCCGTATGAGGCCCATGGATCATACGACCCGTAGAAGGCCAGTGGATAGTATGGCCGTAGAAGGCCCATGGACCCTACGGCCTGTAGAAGGCCCATGGACCCTACGAACCGTAGAAAGCCCATGAATCCTAAGGCCCGTAGAAGGCCCATGAATCCTAAGGCCCGTATAGAAGGCCAATGGATCCTACGGCCCGTATAGAAGGCCAATGGATCCTATGGCCGGAAGAAGGCCCATGGAACATACAGCCTGCAGGAGGCCCATGGTTACAACAGTCCGTGTGTTGCCATGATTATTTTGGCCTAGTTACCAAAAATAGGCTATTGTGGCCACTAGAAACACACAGAAAAAGAACTGCAGTGACTACAAGCAAACAACTAAACAAGACAATAAGGAAATAAATAAGCAAGCAATTAATGCTAGCCTATTACCGCTATTACACATATTACATCCACTGGGCATCAAAGTTCACCACCAGTGCAAAATATAGGGAACAAAGCAACATATTACATACACTGGCCGTCAAAATTGGCCACCAGTGCAAATAAACGCAGCAGCAAAACAAGAGGATAACTGAAACAACTTCAGAAGAGCTCAAGAAATGTTATCCTGGGTATCCACCATGCTGGCAATAAGCTTAGCAAGCTTATTAGCTTTGTCCTGTTTGGCGCTAAAATCCTCCAACGCTTGCTGTTGCACCAGAAAGTATGCATCTGAATGCTCCAGGGACTTCCGCTGTCCTTCCACTTCTTGTCGCAGCACAGCTGATCGATGTCTTTCAGCTTGTAGTTGAGACTCAAGAAACCGAACTGATTCATACAATGAGTTTGAATAGCTTGTGCAAGCGGTAGTGGCCAGTAACTCGAACACTAAACCAAGACAGGACTTTGGGGTTGTCTCGATGTCTTCAAGATAGTCTTCCTTAGCTGTTTTATCAGCTTTGTTGGAGACCAACAAGGATGTGTCACTATCCTGAACCTTATCTGCATTACTTCCTTTACCATTGCTTAATAAGGCACTCTTCCCCAATATTCTGTCAGCATTCTAAAAGAAGAAACAAGCAGACACATAACAAGTTTAGCATGTACTAGTATATGAAACTCATTTCGGTGAACCAGTTCATTAGTAAGGTGGACAAGACTAAACTACCAAGTCTTCTATTGCCAAGTACTAGTACATAATAAAATCATTAAATAAAGATATATCTATGTCCTATGGTCACTGCATTGTCTTGCCAAATCAAAATAGAGACACGGTTCAAATCATATCGGTTCAAGACAAAGCAGAAGTGAAAGAATACAATGCGTGGGAAACTACACGGCACAACAAGATTTCAGATGGGTACCACGGGTCTACATGTACAACAACACCATTGGCTCTGTTGTGATGCTAGTAATGTGCATGATATGAAAGTCAAATGTATACACAATTGAAATTGAAATCAACAGAGCTATTGATAAGAGCAAACCTGTTAAAGAAACATGCGTGAACATACCTGCTGTGCCATTGGAGTTTCGATTGGATCCTTCAATTTAAAAATAAGTTTGTATGAGTAAATACAGTGATACAAGAGCAAAGCAATCATAGTTAAAAAAGGCGCTCCTAAGCGAGCGCTTAAGCGCGCCTAGGCTCTAGGCGTTGGCAAAATGCATTGCGCATAACTATGCTTAATCTGTGCATAACTGCGCATAAGCATGCGCTTTGGTCAGTAAAGCGCAAGGCGGTGGCAAAACGCATAATTAACGTCTAGCGCTTTTTTGAACTATGATAGCAATGGAATCTTAAATTAGAACAATTGTTCTTCAGGTTTAGGCACTTGTTCTACATGAATAGAGTACAGTAAGACACAAGAATATAATACTTAAAAATAGAAAATGAGCTCATAGACCTTACCACATTATTGGTTCGGGACCAGTACAAAACAAGGCATTCCCATTCATCGTCCAGTAAATGTATCTCAGGAGAACGTAAGGGAATTTGATGAGTTTCTTTGCCGGTGAAGTACGTTTTCTTCAGGTAATTCTGATACTGCCACCAAGCATTCTTGAAGATAGCAGAGGTATTAGCACAGGTTACCTCATCCTGAGTTTCCAAATCGGTCCTTCTTTATAGAGAAAAATGGGAAAATTTGCTGTATTATAACCATCATGGAGGTAGGATGTATGGTATAAAGCAAAGTAATTGCCATGAATAACATTACTTACACGTAAGTCCTGGACAAACACCTGCAACTGGCATTTTCCTTCATCTTCAGTATAATATTTCCAAGATGGGAAGATACACACATATGATTTAACAACATCAAATGCGATAGATGCTAAACTACGACTAGTTGGTTGTGCTTCCTCCACATGAATAGGCGTACTAACTGGTGGAGTTGGGGTTCGTCGTGATAGTACTGGCCCTTTGGGCACTAGAGCTGCCTTACTAACTACTCTTGTTTGGGAGCTCTGTGATGGAGATGGTGCTGTGTCAACAGGAACTGGGTTACTATCGGCTGGGGTTGGGGTTAGATTGGATGAAGCTGGTTCTCTGTCCATCGCAGTAGGGGTACAATCTGCGAGAGTTTGGGTTATGTGTGGTAGGGCTGGTTCTTGTGCATGTACGACCGGGGTGCTATCTCCACCAAGAGGTAGCACTGTTTTATTTGAAGACCGTGTTTTTAGTCCGCTAGATATTGGCATCACCCACTCCAATTCAAATGGCTGATAAATAGGAAACATAGTTGAATGTACAGACATTGTATGAGAGACAGACGCAATAGATAGTGTGGAAAAAAGAGGGCATGAAATAGTTGACATGTATATTGTTTAACTAAAACGGATAGCATGACATAATTTCACATATATGATGTCTATCTAAACTGGATAGCATAGCATAACATAATTCAAAGATATGATGAATAACTAAATAGGATCGCATGACATAATTCACCTACATATTATCTAAGTAATCAGGATCGCATCATTTAATTCACATATGTGATTTATATGCTAAAAAGAGGGCATTCGATATGATGTCTGAACTAAGAACATGGTGTTGAATATTGTGTATACGATGTCTAAACTATGCAATGCAAGACACCATATGCATGATATGAGCAGTATAACCATGCCAAGTTAGAGCATACACCTCGGTGGGAGAATAGGACTGGTCATCTGTCTCTGAATCCATCTCTGAGGAGCTATCGGGACCCAATAAGAGATCTGCTTCGATAGGTAGCACTGTCTGCTCTGAAGGCCTTGTTTTCACTCCAGATTTTTCCATCTCCCACCCAAATGGCTGATTCACAGGAAGAGTAGTTTAATGTACAAACATTGTCGACAAATGGAAATGTAATGAAGAAAAGGATGGGCAAGATATCATTCAAATATATGATGCCTGGTTAAACAGGATGGCATTGCACATTTTGCATATATTATGGCTAGCTAAAAGACATGATACTGCATAATTCCCATATATGATATAGAAACTAAACATGTGGCATTACAGAACATGTCTAAACTAAGCAGATGACATATATGATGTCAAAAGTAGGCACTGCAAGGCAACATATGCATGATATGACTAACATCATCATGCCAAGGTAGATCAAACACCTTGGGGGGTAAATAGGAGTGGTCAGCAGCATCTGAATCCGCCTCAGAACAGATATCTTCCTCTGGATTACAATCTGGAGAGGGGTGGGGAGGGTTTGCCATTGAACCCACCATGGAGCGATGTCTGCATGACATTGTATTGCCGCGCAAAACTCTTCTCTTTTTCTCTACATGTTCAGCATGACTGTGTACAATATCTGACATGCGTACGAAAATAATATGGTCAGATTATGTAAGGAGAGCATGCAGAAATTTAGAGTGATGGTAACGACCAGTGGATGGATCCAAAAATAACGATAGCAGGCTAATGATTGCTTTAATTTAATAAAAAGACAGATGATGATTGCTTTACTATTTGTTTCCCACCCAAGATGAACAACATAGGCATACCCTAGGTGGACCAGATATTAGACAAATATACTATTCATTGTTGCCTCGATATGTGCCCCACAACTAATTTAGAACTCAAGTTTGAACATTAATTTGGACCTGACTTGGGAGTCCAAGAGCTGAACAGGACGATAAAGTAGCAGGTAATTTTAAGCAATGCATAACATAAGCAGAAACAAAAGAGTGCGACCTCTCTTGTGGACCCGTGTACTCCTCGGGTTCATCTGCTGAGTCGATTATGGTGATGCCGTTGCAGTGGGTGCCGGCGGTAGGGAAGGAGATCCGAGGCGGCGAAAGACGGTCAGGAGTCGTGATGTCTGTTTTGGTGGATGCTTCTGTCGATGGAGCAGCTCAGGTGAGGTGGACGACGTCGCGGTAGGAGCAGGACAAACCACACGAAGTTCCCTTCGACACGTACCTGTCACTGAAGTAATTTTGTAAGGGCTCATTTGGCTTGCATGATTCTAAAAACGCAGGGATAGGAAAAACACCAGAATAGGATAGGAATGCACATGGTAAACAAAGCATTTGTAAACACATGATTTCTGTCAACTTGGGTGTTTGGTTTACAGGAATTGGAAGAGCAGAGGAATGCAAAGAAACATGGCCAAAATAAAGTGAAACCATATGAAAGCGTGTATAGTTAAAATGTTATTCTGCCACTAATGCACTTGGTCTTGTTTTCATGCATAGGATTTTGAAAAGTAGGTCCAGGTGGATGTTTTGCTTCATTCCTTTCAACAAAATGCATGAATAATTGAATAGTAGAGTGCAATTGGAAAATTCCCTATTGCTATGTTTTTCCGTTGAACCAAAATAACCCTAGTGGATTGACGTGAATGTATAGTAATAAGTGATGCAACAAGTGTACAACCTCTTTTCCATAGCCGTGTAGACCTCAGCATCATTGGCTTGGTCGCTGAAGCAGTTGAGGCAGAGGTGGCTGTCAGAGGTGTGGAGGAAGATCCGAGGAATCTGTAGACAGCGTCCAGGGCACTGCTCTATTGTGATGGATCGTTATGTCGTTGGAGCAGCTCCTGTGAGCCGTAAGACGTCAAGGCTGAAGCAGCACAAGACAAACATCGTCAATCTCAAGTGGGATTCTAATAGCATCTCCAATAGATGATGTAAAATAGATGTAAAATTTACATCACCAAAAACCACATGACTACAACAGATGAGGTAAAAACTATTGACTCTGAACTTAACTATCGAAACTAAAATTTACCGTGGAATCTAAATTCTACTGTCGAAACTGAACACAATGGTAGAAGAGAGGCGCTTGACATGAAGTTTAGGGAGGGCCTACAGTTCATCTTCAACCTGCACCCCCCTGAGCCGCCAGCCACTATCGACCTCGCCGCCGGCCCCAGCGCCAACTCACCGCCCCGAAACAACTCCCCACCGTGGCCAGCCCTCTAGGCCCCCACTCCCCCACCCTGAACCCTAAGATAGATAGTGGGGTACCTCTCCGGCGAGCCCCCATCCCCGCCGTGGGTGGTTCTTCCTTAACTCCGGTGAGCCCCCCCAACCCCTGAAAATCGACTGACCCAAAAGTCTATTTAGTCGACTGAAGTGTGGCTAAATCGCAGCAGAGCAGCAACACGAGCGAGGGGGAGAGCAGCAGCAGCAGCTGGGCGAGCAAGCGATCAAGTGAGAGCCGGAGCAGCAGCAGCAGATCCGGCTGGTATGGACGCCACTGCCGAAGGGGCCTCACACTGGGGGAGAGCCGCCATGGAGATGTCGCCCCCGGCGCCGGCTTCAAGGTAGCCGCTCCATGGGGGTGCGGGATGGAGCATCATCGACGCCGGGAGGTCGAGTTAAGGAGAAGGTGCAATGCGATGAGTGTACAACCTCTTTGGTGGCGCCGAGTAGGCCTCGGCTTCGTCCGAGGAGTCGGTGAGGATGCTGCGGTTCTGGTGGAGCATGTTAAGGTGGAGCTGTGGGGATGGAGCAGCTGCAGTAGACGAGGCGATCATCGGAGCAGCTCCTTGGAGGTGGAGGACGGGGCGGCTGAACCGACGGGATGAAGAGATGGACGACGGATCCTCATCCGGGGAGGTGGACGAGGGGCATCGAGCTGTTGCGGTGGACGACGTCGTCGGGGAAGAGGCTCCGGCTGGGCAGTGGTGAGGTGGCGGACGGAGGAGGGTGGGGTTTCGTGGCTGGAGCAGAGAGGTTATGGCGGCCTGGGATTTCGAATGGCAAAAAGGGGGCGATGGGAGGGGATGAACCATGACTTAGGGACGCGCTTGTCCAAAATCTAGGGTGTGTTACAAATGTACCCCCCACTGATTTGAACTAGTGGCCCTTTCGCCTCAAGGTTAGAAGGGGGATTTCGCATGTCGGGATTTGGCAGCTGGAGGGAGTTTTCGCGCGCGTTGTAATTTCGGGATAGCAAGGTGCGGGTTGTGAAGGCGCCAGTTTTGGGAGCACGATATCTGAATTTTCGGGATATAACAAGACGCGGGTTGAGTTTTAGGGACAATCCTAAGGTGTACAAATATTGTACTTGTATGTACCAAATCAATTCGCACTTCCCTCAAACAAAAAGAAAACAAAAAAAATAAAACTATTCACACCACACAAAGAGAGAGTCTTGCCCCGTTTTACTATACAAATGCTATTCAAAGCTACTCCCTCCTTCCATCTATATAGGGCCTAATGCATTTTTCGATGCTAACTTTGACAAAATATTAGAGCAATAATATATGACATGCAACTTACACAAAGCACATCGTTAAATTCGTCTGTGAAAGGTTCTTTCAATGATATAAATTTCACATTGTGCATGTCATGTATAGATGGAAGGAGGGAGTATGAATCTTGTCAATAGTCAAAGGCGGTCTTAAAAATCTCATTATGCCCTATATAGATTGAAGGAGGGAGTATGAATCCATGTTATGTCCAATTAAATTTTTTCGCTTGCTATATAATGCATGTAACGACCTACTCATACCAACATTTTAGTGCATTCCAAATGTCTATACTACCACTGCAATTCGAACCAAATTTGAATTTGTTTCTCTATTTCAATAAGAATCTACAATCATGATTGTTGCCAACTTCAACCATCATTCGTGTATTACCTTAATAACACACCACATGATTACTATAGAGATAGATATGAACTATGTGTACTACATGAACTCGAATTCTATTTTTTGAATACACTTGATGTTGATTCCAAATAATAGTACATTTGATGTACTAACTATATATTCATAATCTAAACCATGTTCCATACGTACACCGTGTTTATCACACAACGTATAGTGCCCCGCCCCCTACATTATGACAAGTATTTAGACCTGAGTTGCAAAAGCCACACGTTAGCCCAAATTATAATCAATGTTCTACATTATGATATCTTCTTCAAGTATCCATATACACTTTTTTTATAATGAATTATGATCTTTGTTTGTCTTTTACACCTTCACGATCCTCTTCTATTTGTAGCTAGCTAGCGCTAACTTTTTATCGTGCATGCACATGCCCGCCCCCTCTCACCCACCCTTAGCATCCCCTCCATCGCGCACGTTCATTATTTCTCTTTAGGTCGTCCACCCGCGGTGTGTGTAGGCCCCCGACTCCTTCTTTCCGGCACACACTGGTCGATATACCTCTCTAGCCAAGTGTGCCTACAACAAATACATATATACTTCCCCTCTTCTCTTCTCACCGTCCATGCCCCCTATGTCCAATACGATTCCACGCAGGTGCACACTCCCGCCCTCTTTTCATTGATCACATACTCGCACACTCCTCCCCCCTCGACATGGTAGGCCTCTCGCACCACCTCCTAGCCGCACCCTCTCCCCCTGTCTGTCTCTCTGGACCTTATTTGCTTCTAACACATGCAGGCGTGTATATGAACTGATCTCCCTACATATAGCCAGGTCGACTATAATTCGTTTTCACCAAGCACGGATACACTTACCTTGCTAGTTATGTCTCTCCCTTTCTCGGATACACGACGGTTGATCTACCTATGTAGTTACGTATGCTTACCACAACCATATCTTCTCCCCTCATCATCCTTGAATACCTCCTGACCCGTCTCTCACACGCACGTGCATAGACACATAGACATCCCCCGCCCTCTCTTATTGATATTGCACTCATACCCTCCGTTTGTCTAGCAGGCCTCTCCCACCATTTGTGAGACGCCACTCCGCCACCAACCCTCCGGCGCTCTACCTTTGTCTTTTTCCCAACCTTATTCCTCTGCTACACATACCCACGTGATAATTTGACGCATGTATCGGTTGTTTACTCGAAGGAGGGTCTGGTACCACGCCTAGATGGAACAAAGTTTGACTTGACGCATTAGCATTAAATAAATTTATATATTCCTCAATGGCACGTACAGAATATAAAACGATTGCCATGGGGAAAATGGAAAAATGGGTTTGTCTCTCGCTACACCATCTCACACAAGGCGGTCGTGGCCTCTCTCTCTTAGCGTTGGTCAGTGATCCGACCGCATCCCGTCCGCCGATGGAAAGGGAGGATGTGCATCGTCTCTCCGTTCGACAGCGTTGAGGCAACACGTCCCAATCTGCGGTACCCGTCGTTCTCTATGACTAAGCTCCGACGCGGTAGGGCCTTCGCCACTTGCTCGCTGCCACAGTATGGGCAGATCCCGGCCGCCGGTGCCCTCCTAGTAACATCCCGACGACCCTCAGGTATAGCTTCCTCCAGCCTTGCTCCACTACCCATCTTCCCATGTTGTTGCATGTGGATCTTCTTTAGTTGTTTGCTTAAATCGTATCTCGGCCGGCGTACTTTCCACCTTGCAATCTCGTCCTCAAACCATTTTTGATGAACCACCATGTGCTATCTTTCCCTTATTACATGGAACATGCTTCTTTTTTGTCGGCGTATGTGTCTTCAACTCATGTTATTGGGCAGTAATTGTTTCCTTTCGACCTCCTTTTGCAAACAAGGCTATCCATTTTCACCTCGTTGCTATTGCGACCTTTTGGTGAACTACACAAATCACTTTTTTCTAAAGAGTGTTTTGTGCAGTTCCACCAAAATGTCACACGGGCAACATTTTTACATTTCTGTGGGACTGCGGAAAGGGAGATTGGTTTTGCTATCCTCCTCATCCAACTCCGTGCCTAATCTTCTCCAACAAGAAGTTAGTCCTAAAGAGAGATCGTAGAGGTGATCGGCTTCTATTTATATGTGTTATGTTTCATCATCTAGTGCCACTATTATTGTAATCACACTGACTGGATATCTTTGCAAACAGGGATGGTCCGCTCAATTTTAGTGGAGCTGCACAAAATGATCGGATTGTGGTGTCCTTCATACACCTCTTTTTTGGCTATAGAGTTGGGTGAAACTAGCTGCCAAGCAATGAACATTGTGCCAAGGAAATGGAGCCATGCCTACGAACATCATCGATCAATTATATATTTTTTCTTTATTTGTACACCTTCTCACAACTTTGTCTTCAGTTGTGATGTGAATATTGGCGCTGATCTGCGAACCATTGAGATGCATTAGCCATGGTAGTTTCATTTGTATTTGATGGAATGTTGTAATGAGATAAGCTCGAGGCAAGACACATGAATCCTAAGTTGAAACCTTTTTTTTCCTGCAGGAACCAAAGTTGAAACCTTCATAGCATCACAGTACAATTTCATTAAAATTATGCGTACATATAAACAAATCCTGAAGGATTGATAGCAATGCTAGAAACAATTCAACTTTGTTTCGCCGACATGTTGGACATCCTTCATCCGGCTCCACCTGCCATGCAACAATATTGAGTGCACAACACAACTTCAGGGAAAGATTCACCCTGGTCATTGCGCTGCAGAAGTAATGACTAGTGAGCAGTCAAATCACAGAGCCCCACCTTCGCCACAGTAAGTTGCTCGGATGAAGCAACCATCATTTCTCTGTTCCTTGAATCCGCTGGTACTCCCATATTCGCACAGTAATAAGTTGCTCGGGCAAATCAACCATCACTATATCCGCTCATGTGTGATGACCACAGGAGGTATCCATTCAGATTGCATGTTAAAAAAAATAAACACTACTAGGGAAAAGCCTAGCAGCAGCGCGGGTTTTGAGCCTATTAGCAGCGCGGGGGACGGCGCTACTAATAAGGCGCTACAGCTAACTTATAGCAGTAGCGCGGGTGCCACCCGCGCTACTACTACGTCCTTTAGTAGTAGCATGGGTAAAAACCCGCGCTACTACTACCAGCGCGGGTTTTTTTGAATTTTTTCGAAAAAATATTTCGATTTTTTCCCTATTTTTCAAAATTCTGAATTATTTTAACCTCAATTCTCTAATCACCCCTCATCGCTGCTCAATTTAATCTCTAATCACCCCTCATCATTCCAAATCATCTAACTTCCCGGACGGTCACCCATCCTCTCACTACTCCAGCCTGAGCACGCTTAACTTCCGGGTTCTATTCTCCCTCGTTTCCAAGTCTGCACTTGTTGTTTTCCTCACAATAGTAAGATGTCAATCCTATTAACCTCAGGAATTGAGCTTGAGCATGAAGTCACACATTTCACTATTTGAGTTTGAAACTATTGTTCTAAAAAATTAGTAACACTAATATTTCTTGAATAATTAGTTTGACCATAGTTTGGCCATAGTTTGACCAGATTTGACCAAATTTCAAAAAAACTAAAATAATTATTTAGTAACGCTAATATTCTAGAATAATTAGTTTGACCATTATTTGACCACAGTTTGACCACACAGTTTGAATTTTTTTCGATTTTTTCCACTCTAGATCTTGAAAGCCCCGTAACTTTTTTCTGTTAGGTTTTTGAGGATTTTGAAAATGTTTAATGGGGTTCCCCCGATTAAATTTGGATGTAACTTTTCGAGTAGATGATTTTTCATATAAAAAACTTTTTCATCCGAGTTAGTATGCAAAAGTTATGCCCATTTTTACAAATTCTCGAGAGATTTTGCAAATAAAGTCGAAATTCATATTTACAAATTTTCCCAACAATTAGACCACATATCACATGGGAAACTTATTTTCTTTTATTTTTTTGACATTTTCATCATTTTCTTTTATTTTTTTAAACTGAAAAGGCG
>NC_057801.1:599168750-599181953 GCF_018294505.1 Triticum aestivum
AGTTTGAAAATGGGACCTTTAGTAGTAGCGCAGTTGTTTTTTACCCCCTCGCTACTACTATGGCACCACTTAGTAGTAGCGAGGGCTAAAAACCAACGCTACTGCTATCAAACTTAGTAGTAGCGAGGTTTTAAAAACCCGCGCTACTACTATGGCATGTCCTGGGGGGCACGGTAGAGACCGCTTCGTAGTAGCGAGGGTTAAAACCTGCACTATTGCTATCAACTTAGTAGTAGCGAGGTTTAAAAACCTGCGCTACTGGTAAGTAGCAGTAGCGAGGGTTTTTAACCCTCGCTACTAGTAACTTTCTATGTATAGGCTTTTCCCTAGTAGTGAAAGGTCGATAACTAATACGGCAAACTTAAAAAAAAACAAAAACTAATGCGGCACCTCGGGCCAACGCGGCCAGATCGCATTTTGCACGAGAAATTACACACCATGTTTTGTTGACATGTGGTCCCGTTCCAACATATCAGTGAGACGACGGCGAGTCCATTTCTAGTATTCCAAACGGACCTGTAGGCCGGGGAGCCTCTTCGTGTACCGTGGCAAACTGGCAACCGTCCACCGACTCTTCGCCGAGGAAGGGTTGAGTTGAAGTTCATTTCATTGCTTGTTTTTTTTGTGGGTATTTCATTGCTTGTTATTTGTTGTGTGATGAAAACTTTAGTATTTATAATGTATCCTCGTTGTCGATATGGGTTGATGACTTGTTGTATGTAATAAAATGATATGCCTGTGATAAACTTACTAAATTTATGAATGGCTTTCGAGTCGCTTCTCTGAGTGAGTGGTGTGACGAGGCAAAACAATATTTTCCGAATACATAATTGTACGTGCATTCCAATAGGTTATTGGATGAGGCCAATCAACAATAGTAGTACACTATTTGTACTAGCTTCACATGCTTCGCGCGTCGGGCGGGTGTTTTTACTGTAGCATTATGTTAATGTGTTCGCTGTACGTAACCAGGACCTCTAATCCTCGATACTACTAGTAGGAGTACTATATAAGTAGTAGGAGTAGTAGGGTGGCATGGGCCAGAACAAGCATTCACGTCCAGGAGTACGTCACACGCCACCAGCACAACATCCGTATGACACCATATTTCTTGGAGTTCGTGCTAGAGCAATCTCTTCAACCTCGTCGTTTCTCTAACTTCAGCCATCGCGCGGCGGGTGAGGTGGGGGTTTGCCGATAGTCGGTTTCCTCAACTGCGGTCCCACTTGAAAGGCCAACTCCAATGCACGACCCTAAAGGGACCTCCGTTTTGCATGAACTCCAACGATAATTTTGACTAGAAAAGCAAGACCAAAGAAAATAAGAACCACAAGAATACATTTTACTACTACTAGAAGATATCCAACTTCCACAACTGCTCCTGTATGTTGGATTAGTGCCTTCTTGATGCATTTATTGTTGATCTGCGGAGGCTCGATCTTGCGTGCTTCTTTCTTCTTCGAGTGTAAAGAAGTAGATGTTGCTTCCTCGCATCCTAGTCTCATGTCTATCCTCTAGTAGGAGTATCAACAAGTGCACTAGTCTCATCTCTAGCCTCCATGCTAGCTAAAAGTGCTAGAACATCTACTAAATTGCGCTCTATCAATATATTGATGTACTCTTCTTCCCAATACCAAAACTTGCATCCATTCTACTCCCTCTGTTCCACAATAGTACATGCCTTCTATTTGTTAAAATATAGATGTATCTAGACATGTTTTAGTATATAGGTACATCCATTTTTGGACAAATGGATGTCAAGTATTTTGGAACGGAGGGAGTACACAATAATTTTTTTAAGTTAGCACAACTAGTCTAATCCGAGAGCACAACCGAAGATTTGGTCGGGTTCTTCCTCCTTTTGCCGACACGTGTGACATCCAGCATCCAGGTCGTGTCATGTAAGAAAATAGAGTGGTAGTTGAAGCCACGTGATGTGCATCTTGGGTTAAACTGTAAATAGAATCTTAGTACTCTTGAGTAACTCCTAAAGCGGCCACCGAAGATCTTTATTGGATTTGTTTTTCATCACCAGCATGTTGAGGTGAAAGATGTGCAGGTTTAGTGGGTCCTCTTGCATTTTCACTGATATGCGGGACCGCATGTGAGCAAACAGACGATGGGCTCCGCGCGTCCGCTGGCTGGCTAAGAAGAGAGATAGAGGAGGGCTGAGCACGGACTCCAGGAAATTTGTTCTACGTAACCAGCACCTCGATTTCGCGTGTGCAAGTGGACCAACGCACCAAAGGGAAGGGGGTGATGGGGAATGGGAAGAATCTTAGTCCGCAAAAAGAAAATGATCGTGCTGTTTGGAAGCCTCCAGAGCGGGAGTATATTAAGATAAATGTTGATGCTAGTTTTGTGGAGAGCGTGAGATCTGCTAGCGTTGGGGTTGTCGCTAGGAATCATCTAGGAGAAGTCCTGGTGTCTTCTTGGGATTTTATTCTAATGCGCTTCGGAGCAGAGGAGGCGGAACTTCGTGCGTGCCTCGCCGGGCTATACATTGGTATTTCTCTTCACAAACCAATTATCTTGGAAAGTGACTGCTCCTTTGCTGCATCTTTCCTAGCGAAAGAAACTGTTGACAGGTCTCCTTATGTGGATCTAAAAATGGAAGAGATCACCGCCTCCAAGTTTATTGTTGATCTCAAGATTGTTAAGATTGATAGGCAGGCAAACAAGGCGGTGCATGAGATAGCAAAATTTAGTTTTGATACCATGTTCGATTGTATTCTGTGTAATTCTGTTCCGCCCTGCATGGCTAATTATGTAATGAACGATTGTAAGACTATTGTTATTTGATCAATATATGGGTGGAGTTTTAAAAAAAGATATTCGCGTGTGGTTGTTTCTAGAATAAAAAAAAGAGGTACCCCTACTTATGTTACACCCACTACGCCTACCGTAAGGTTAGTAGGTGACCTTTGCGCTTGGCTCTTCACCTCTTCCGGAAGTCAATGGTTCTACCGCAGTACTTGTGGCAATCTGACACCAAATGAACTGCTGCACGTCCACCGCCTCGTGCTGCAAGCCACCGCTCATGCGTTGGCGAGGGAGAAGGCATAATCAAGCTTCTCATCGTTCTGTGAGTTGACGGGACACATCAAAGTTATTTAGTAGTACATACTCTCTCCAGAAAAGGGCTGACCATGTCATTGCTACCACCCCGTGCTCCATCGTTGAGTACGTGCACTATTCACGTGCCATCAAGGAGAAAAAATATTGCGTAGGTGCCATAGAAGTGCATGACTCACTTACACACTGCTTATCTAATTATCTCCATTTTCTTGCGTGACACGTGCACCTTGATGCTAGATGTCTCGCATGTTGGGAAAAGGATGAACAAAGCTCACGTAAAAGAAAAGAGTTGAAGAGCATAAATTCCCGACGACCGAGAAGGAGCAAGGAACCTCGCGGTGGAGCGTCTGCAAGGAACCTTGCACGTTTTCCCCTATTTTTGCCACCTGCCCACCTATAAACAAATAAAAGAACATGAACTTTTCGCTAACCACTAGAAACGGTACATTAGGATGCTAAGTTGAAGATGTTTTATACTCCCTCCCTTCCCAAATATAAGTCTTTTTAGAGATTACAATAAGGGACTACATATGAAACAAAATGAGTGAATCTACACTCTAAAATATGTCTACATACATCCGTATGTTGTAGTCTATTTGAAATGGCTAGAAAGACTTATATTTAAGAACAGAGGGAGTAGTTTATATTGAATTATTGATAACCACGCAACAAGCCATGCATGTACAGGACGCATGCAGCCACGCATGTACACAAGCCAACGCACTAACTCCATCCGATCCAACTCATGCACATACGCGCACAGCATGGAGCACACAACACACGTACACAACACGTGCATGCACACACACTCGGCCGTAGAATGCACGTGAATAACACATGCATGCGCACACACTCGGCTGCATGGAGGCGTGCGCCATCCGCGGCGATGTCCGGTTCGTCGTGCTACGGTGAAGCTCGCACGCAACGGTGCCTACGCATCTCTTGCAGCACCTCTTTGCCATCATTCCTCAACTACTAGTCAGAGACGAAGACGACCGCAACCTCGGCCTTAGAGCTAGCATCGATGGAAAAACACGCACGCTGCACGCACACGAGCACGTACGGAGTGCCCATGACGTGGTGGTGGTGCGTCCCCAGTCGCCTCTACTCCTTCTGCGCATGTTGTCTATCAAGGCGGCTGCATGCTAATGATGATGTGGGTGAGATCTTCTAGGACTCAGATGATGACGAGGAAAATTATGAGACACAAGGTGACGTACACCGTCAAGGTCCACGGTCAAGGGGGTGCTAGTAAGTGCTTAGATGTGCTTAGAGCAAGTACAATAGAGTTGAGTCAGCGGGCTATAAGGGATAAACTATTATATTTCTGCTTAGTTGGAGGAAAGATAAGAGGAGAGAGAAGGTAAGCGGGCTCTTCGTGAAGAGCCAGCTCTAGCACGTGCTCCTAGGCACTTTGTGAGAATGAAAGGTGGGCCACATAATAAAAAAGTAGTACACTCTTTTGATCTACTATTGTACATGTTGACTATAAGACGGGCTGTAGATGACATGGCACTGGCTTATAGCCAGCAGCTAGCTATACTATTAACCATGCTCTTTGATGAGGTGCTAAGTGCATTAAATGGCTTAGTAACTCAAGTCTTCAATGCATAGGTGCTTAATTTATTGGTGCCGCATCATATTTTATGCCTACGTGGCATGCTTAGCAGCTATACATGGTGGAGCACTAGGAGAGGCCAAGGCTGGTCATAGTGGGGAGTAACTTATACTATAACATATTACTATGTTACTCTAAACATCTCTATAAACCGGAAAGGAGGGAGTAGTAACATAGACTAGTGTCATATGCAGAGTATGGGAGCACATGATATTTCCCCGTCCGGACCGATAACAAGTTGGCTTCTCACCTTCTTGGCCCAACAAAAACCCTTCCCCCTCCCGCACGTGCTTCCCGCCCGACGCCAACTGAGCCCGCTGCTCCACATTGATGGCAAGTCAGGGCGACGCGACCTCTCACTGCTTCTGCCGTTGAAGCGACGCGTCGACCGAGGGCACCGCCCGCTGCACGCCCGGCATTTCAGACTACACAGTGGAGAGTAACTTTAGAGAAAGTACTACAATTAGATGACATAAGCAGGCTATAAGGATTTAAATATAGTATTTGTGCTTAGTTGAAGGAGAGAGAAGAGGAGAGAGAAGAGAAGCGGGTTGTAAACGTGTAGCCGGTTGTACTCCAACATACTTTGTGAGACAAAAGGTGGGGCCATTATTAATGATATAGTATTTATACTAAAGGGACTAATGGACGCCTTAATTACTCTGGTTTTTTAGGACAAACCTTGGTGGGGCTATTATTGACTTTTTTTGAGATATTATTGACTTGGACGTGGGGTTTGGGGGCCAAAGGCCTACTATTATACTCGCACGACCAACCTGACATGCTCTACCCTAGCCGCCGCAGTATCATATGGTTTCGCACCGTTCCAGATCTTAGCACCGCCACACAATTCTTCTCCAGCCCTCCTTCCGGCGTGCACCACGAGAAGGGACAACAGTCCTCCGAACCCCGCCTTTCGTGATCCTGTACGGGAGAGGGGCGATCGGGTTTTTGGGGAGCACACTCCTGTGACTGCTACCAGCAACGACTTCCTCAACGACAACCTTCTTCCCCGACCTCGGTAAACTCTTCATCAACGACATGAGTGACAACATCAACCACATCGGTTCTGCTCCCGCTGTACAGTATGTGATTCTGTCCTCCTGGTTTAGTCCGCATCATTACTTTGATGTTTGCAATTGTCGTCATGATCTATTTACTGCTGATTCGAATTAAATCTCATACTAAATTGCTCATATATTCAACAATCCAATCCAAAAACCTGATTACAGGCAATTTACTCTGAGTGGTTTTGCTGCGCTTTTGAAGCCGCCTACTTTTAAGGGGTGCAATATAAAAGATGGCGCACAAGAGCAGTATATTGGTTTCAGATCATGTACTGCTATGACGCCACTAAGGGTAAGCCTGAGGGTGATCTTAATCCTACACAGCAGGAAGCTTTTCAGAACATGGATACCCTCTTCAAAGCCGCCCTGCTGAGTGTTCTTGACGATTCCATTGTGGATTCATATATGTCGTTTGACAGCAGCAAAGACATGTGGGCTGCGCTCGAGGCCACGTTTGGGCCCTCGGGCGCTGGCAACGAGTTGTACGTCATGGAGCAATTATGTGACTACAAGATGACTGATGAGCGCTCTGTTGTTCAGCAGACTCATGAGATACATTCACTCTCTAAGGAACTTGAGTACTTTAAGTGTGTGTTGCCGGATAAATTTGTTGCTGGGACCATCATTGCCAAGCTTCCACCTTCGTGGAACGATTTTGCTACTTCTCTGAAAAACAAGAGACATGAGTTTTCTGTTTTGGATCTCATTAGCACTCTTGATTTTGAGGAGAAGGCGAGAGCAAAAGACACACATGCTCGGGTCGCTGAGGGAGCTTCTAGTGCCCACATGGTACACGAGAAGAACTTCCAACCCAACCAGCCCCAAAACAACAAGAACAAATCTCAGGGGAAAGGCAAGTTTGATGCAAAGAACAAGCCGTCACATTCTACCAACTTCAAGAAGAATTCTCATAACGGGAAGGGATACAAACCTCAATTTTGGTAGCAACGCACAAAATTTATATGGTTGCATCTACCTGCTGTCAGCTAACCTCATGGTGCTCCAGGTATTCCTACATTCGTAACTAGGTACAATGACCAGCGCAAGATGAAATTAGCTTATTCGTACGTTGACTTGCTGAATGCAGTGCGGAACGATCCTGTCATGTGTGGAGGAGCAAACATGCAGTGCAGCCAAAGGTGGAAATCAACCAAGGACTTATGAAATTATATATAATCTTCCCCAGGCAGGTCAGTACCCCCTTCGTCCAGATGATCGTGTTTTGTCATGCCGAGCTATTGATATGTGCTACTATTTTGCAACACCATTTAAGTATAGCTACTGTTTTCCTATCTTTTCAGATTCAGGACAATGAATATGATTTCAGGGGAACTGCACAATATGGACTCATGTTGAGTCATCTCTATTGCCTCATGTGTTTGCTGCAAATGTGTCAGCATCAATTGCAAGATGGAGCAGCTAGCTAGCTGTGGACTTGCCAACATGCTCAAAGTGCTCGCAACATTGAGAAGAAACAAGCATGCCAAGGAAATTAATGCGTGCGCAGGGAGGCCCTTTGCTCAGAGAAGCATCGATTGATTTTCTTTATTTCCACACCTTCTCACAGCTTTGTATTGGTTATAGTATGGTGAATCATTGAGATGCATAGACATGCTGAACTTCTGTTCTTCTGAATGTTAGTATGCATACCGTATCTTCTGAAGCTTAGCTTAATGTGAGTGTTTGCATCCAGTACCGCATCCTCTAATTTGGTGGATGCACATAGAGAAATAAATCTCCTTAATTTACTCAATAAGCACCCTATTAAATAGGCCTAGAACAAACCAGGCACATGCAGTGGCCGGCGGGCACATGCATCCTGCATGCATGGCCAGTCAGCCAAGTCCATGCGCCAGCTCCAATGCAGCAACGCAAAAGAAGAGAACGGTTATTGGGAAAAAAGCGAGTAATTAGTGCACGAATAGCTCGCTCTCCCGCTTCCGTCTCCCCCCCCCACAAATTCCCCTCGCTCCCCAATCTTCCTCACTCATCCAGAAAACCCCGCTCACCTTCTTCCTCACTCGTACAGAAAACGCCTGCTCCTCTTCTTCCACTCCTATAGAAATCCCTAGCCCTCCTTCTTCCCCACTCGCACTGCCACTAGGCTCGTCTCTGGCTACTCTGCTCAAACCCATGAGCTCGGCGCGACGCCCACAAAGAAAATGGAGTCGGCTGGCCCCGGCGCCAAGATGATGAGGCTCGAGCTAGGGGCGATGCCGGTTGTAGATCCCGCAGCCGGTAGCGCGGGGAGAAGCGGCGAGCCCCCCCACCCGGATCTGAGGAACCGGTAGAATCTTTGGTGGACCGCATCAGCGATCTCCCGGACGTCATCCTTGAGGAGATCATCTCGCTTCTCCCTACCAAGGATTGCTGCCGCACACAAGTCCTCTCAACTCGGTGGCGCCCTCTAGGGCGCACCGCGCCCCTCAATCTCGACTATCGTCAGATATATGTCCTTCCTGAATTTGATCTCCTTAGAGCCATCGTCTCTTCTCACCAGCAGGGTCCCGTTCAATGCCTCTACATCTTGACACGCTACTTGGTGTCCATACCCGGCAAGGTGGACGCTTGGCAGACATCCCCTGAATTCGGAAAACTCCAGCAGTTTGAGTTGTACCATTACTACAAAAGTTTCATACCACGAACACACCAAGAATTCGTGCCCACACCACCGTTGTCCATCTCGCGGTTTTCCTCCTCTCTCCACACCACCACCTTCGCCCGGTGCCATCTACCAGACGATCTGGTACAAATGCTTCGACTCCCACTGCTAAAAAAACTTTCGCTTGTGGTGGTTTATCTGTCGGAGGCCTCACTGCATGATACGTTCATTTTGCATCATGCTTTTATATCAATATTTATTGCATTATGGGCTGTTATTACACATTATATATCAATACTTATGGCTATTCTCTCTTATTTTATAAGGTTTACCATGAAGAGGGGGAATGCCGGTAGCTGGAATTCTGGCTGGAAAAGGAGCAAACATTGGAAACCTATTCTACACTGCTCCAAAAGACCTAAAACTCCACGAAACTTATTTTCGGAATTAATTAGAATTATTGAGTGGAAGAAACACCTCAGGGGGCCCACACCCTGGCCAGGAGGGTGGGGGGCGTGCCCACCCCTACTGGGCGCGCCCCTGTCTCCTGGGCCCCCTGGTGGCCCTCCGGTGTCCATCTTCTACTATATGAAGGCTTTTACCCTGAAAATAATAGTGGGAAAGCTTACGGGACAAAACTCCGCCACCACGAGGCGGAACCTTGGCGGAACCAATCTAGAGCTCCGGCAGAGCTGTTCTGCTGGGGACACTTCCCTCCGGGAGGGGGAAATCATCACCATCGTCATCACCAACGATCCTCCCATCGGGAGAGGGTTAATCTCCATCAACATCTTCACCAGCACCATCTCCTCTCAAACCCTAGTTCATCTCTTGTATCCAATCTTGTATCCAAAACCACAAATTGGTACCTGTGGGTTGCTAGTAGTGTTGATTACTCCTTGTAGTTGATGCTTATTGGTTTACTTGGTGGAAGATTATATGTTCAGATCCTTAATCCATATTATTACTCCTCTGATTGTGAACATGAATAGGCTTTGTGAGTAGTTACATTTGTTCCTGAGGACATGGGTGAAGTCTTGCTATTAGTAGTCATGTGAATTTGGTATTCGTTCGATATTTTGATGAGATGTATGTTGTCTTTCCTCTAGTGGTGTTATGTGAACGTCGATTACATGACACTTCACCATTATTTGGGCCTAGAGGAAGGCATTGGGAAGTAATAAGTAGATGATGGGTTGCTAGAGTGACAGAAGCTTAAACCCTAGTTTATGCGTTGCTTCGTAAGGGGCTGATTTGGATCCAATGTTTAATGTTGTGGTTAGGTTTACCTTAATACTTATTTTGTAGTTGCGGATGCTTGCAATAGGGGTTAATCATAAGTGGTATGCTTGTCCAAGTAAAGGCAGTACCCAAGCACCGGTCCACCAACATATCAAATTATCAAAGTACCGAACGCGAATCATATGAGCGTGATGAAAACTAGCTTGACGATAATTCCCATGTGTCCTCGGGAGCTCTTTTCTCATTATAAGAAATTGTCCTGGCTTATCCTTTGCTACAAAAAGGATTGGACCACCTTGCTGCACTTTATTTACTTTCATTGCTTGTTACTCGTTACAATTTATCTTATCACAAAACTATCTATTACCTACAATTTCAGTGCTTGCAGAGAAAACCTTACCGAAAACCGCTTATCATTTCCTTCTGCTCCTCGTTGGGTTCGACACTCTTACTTATCGAAAGGACTATGATAGATCCCCTACACTTGTAGGTCATCAAGACTCTTTTGTGGCGCCGTTGTCGGGGAGTGTAGCGCTTTTGGTGAGTGGAACTTGGTAAGGAAACATTTATATAGTGTGCTGAAATTTTCTGTTACTTGTCACTATGGAAACTAATCCTTTGAGGGGCTTGTTTGGGGCACCTTCGCCCAGACCAGTAGAGCAAAGAGTTGCTCCTCAACCTACTAAACCTACTGAAAATGTTTACTTTGAAATTCCTTCGGGTATGATAGAGAAACTGCTAGCTAATCCATTTGCAGGAGATGGAACATTGCATCCCGATTTACACCTTATCTTTGTGGATGAAGTTTGTGGATTATTTAAGCTTGCAGGTATTCCCGATGATGTTTTCAAAAGGAAGGTCTTCCCTTTATCTTTGAAGGGAGATGCATTGACATGGTATAGGCTATGTGATGATACGGGATCTTGGAATTATAAACGATTGAAGTTGGAATTTCACCAGAAGTTCTATCCGATGCATCTTGTTCATCGTGATCGTAATTACATATATAATTTCTTGCCTCGTGAAGGAGAAAGCATCGCTCAAGCTTGGGGGAGGCTTAAGTCAATGTTATTCATGCCCCGATCATGAGCTCTCTAGAGAAATGATTATTCAAAAAATTTATGCTCGTCTTTCTCTCAATGATCGCAACATGCTCGATACTTCCTGTGCTGGTTCTTATATGCTGAAGACTATTGAATTCAAATGGGACTTATTGGAAAGAATTAAACGCAACTCTGAAGATTGGGGTTCCGGCGATGGTAAGGAGTCAGGTATGACACCTAAGTTTGATTGTGTTAAATCTTTTATGGTTACCGATGCTTATCGTGGATTTAGCGCTAAATATGGACTTGATTCTGAGATAGTAGCTTCTTTCTATGAATCTTTTGCTATTCACGTTGATCTCCCTAAGGAGAAGTGGTTCAAATATAATCCCCCCATTGAAGTGAAAGTAGTTGCACCTATTACAGTTGAAGAAAAGACTATTACTTATAATGATCCTATTGTTCCTACTACTTATGTTGAGAAACCACCTTTTCCTGTTAGAATGAAGGATCATGCTAAAGCTTCAACTGTTGTTCGTAAGAGTAATACTAGGACTTATACACCTCCTTAGCAAATCAAAGTTGAACCTAGTATTGCTATGGTTAAAGATCTCTTGGATGATGATATAGATGGGCATGTTATTTATTTCTGTGACGAAGCTGCTAATATTGCAAAACCAGATGCTAAGATACATAGACCCGTTGTAGGCATGCCTGTTATTTCTGTTAAAATAGGAGATCATTGTTATCATGGCTTATGTGATATGGGTGCGAGTGCTAGTGCAATACCCTATGATTTATATAAAGACATTATGCATGATATTGCACCCGCTAAAATAGAAGATATTGATGTTACTATTAAGCTTGCCAATAGGGACACCATTAAGCCAGTTGGGATTGTTAGAGATGTTGAAGTCTTATGTGGGAAGGTTAAATATCCTTCTGATTTTCTTGTTCTAGGTTCCCCACAAGATGACTTTTGTCCCATTATATATGGTAGACCCTTCTTGAATACTGCTAATGCTAAGATTGATTGCAAAAAGGATGTTGTTACGATTGGCTTGGATGATATGACTCATGATTTTAATTTTGCTAAATTTCATAGACAACCTCGTGATAAAGAATTACCTAGTAGAGATGAAATAATTGGTCTTGCTTCTATTGCCGTGCCTCCTACTGATCCGTTAGAACAATATTTGCTAGACCATGAAAATGGTATGTTTATGAAAGAAAGAAGGGAAATAGATGAAGTGTTCCTTTAGCAGGTTCCTATCTTGAAACATAACCTTCCCGTTGAAATCCTAGGGGATCCTCCTCCACCCAAGGGTGATCCCGTGTTTGAGCTTAAACCATTACCTGATAATCTTAAATATGCTTATCTTGATGAAAAGAAGATATATCCTGTTATTATTAGTGCTAACCTTTCAGAGAAGGAAGAGGAAAGATTATTGGAAACTCTGAAGAAGCACCGTGCTGCTATTGGATATACTCTGGATGATCTTAAGGGCATTAGTCCCACTCTATGCCAACACAAAATTAAAGTGGAGAAAGATGCCAAACCAGTTAGAGATCCTCAACGACGCTTAAATCCTAAGATGAAAGAAGTGGTAAGAAAGGAGATACTGAAGCTCCTTGAGGCAGGTATAATTTATCCCCTTGCTGATAGTGAATGGGTAAGCCCTGTCCATTGTTGTCACGCCCAATATGCGACCCTATCCAAAAGGAACTCGAAGGTCCCACCAAGGATAGAACCGCATATTGAAACGCTTTTGCAAGGTGGATATCATTACATCAACATTACATAATAGATGGGGATACATACAAGAGGCATACAATGCCATACGAATACAACATCACAATACATAAGAGCATCATCCGACTACGGATGAAACACAAACAGAAACTCAAACGACATCCACCCGACTAGCCCAGGCTGCCGACCTGGAACCTATCCCCTGATCGAAGAAGAAGCAGAAGAAGAACTCAACGCAAGCAAGCATCGCTCTCGCATCATGATCATCGCATAACCTGTACCTGCAACTATTGTTGTAGTAATCTGTGAGTCACGAGGACTCAGCAATCCCATTACCATGGGTATCAAGACTAGCAAAGCTTAATGGGAAAGGAAGGGGTAAAGTGGTGAGGCTGCAGCAGCGACTAAGCATATATGGTGGCTAACATACGCAAATAAGAGCGAGAAGAGAGCAAGCAGAACGGTCGTGAAACTAGCAATGATCAAGAAGTGATCCTGAACTCCTACTTACGTCAAACATAACATAGAAACCGTGTTCACTTCCCGGACTCTGCTGAGAAGACACCATCACGGCTACACACTCGGTTGATGCGTTTTAATTCGGATCTGGTGTCAAGTTATCTACAACCGGACATTAACAAATTCCCATCTGCCTATAACCGCAGGCACGGCTTTCGAAAGATTATACCCTGCAGGGGTGTCCCAACTTAGCCCATGACAAGCTCTCGCGATCAATGAAGGAATAGACCTTCTCCCAGGAAGACCCGATCAGACTCGGAATCCCGGTTTACAAGACATTT
>NC_057801.1:599182204-599329832 GCF_018294505.1 Triticum aestivum
TGCGCCGACAAATCCCGATAGGAGCTGCACATATCTCGTTCTCAGGGCACAACGGATGAGCAAGACGTCGGGTTGGCATAGACCCTGGTTGCCCAGGGGGCGCCGGACATCGCTCGGTTCGGACCAACACTTAGACAAGCACTGGCCCGGGGGGGGGGGGGCTAAAATAAAGATGACCCTTGAGTTGGCCGACCCAAGGGAAAGGGGTAGGTGGTGGTGAGGCAAATGGTAAAACCAAGGTTGGGCCTTGCTGGAGGAGTTTTATTCAAAGCGAACTGTCAAAGGGGTCCCATAAATCACCCGACCGCGTAAGGAACACAAAATCCGGGAACATAACACCGGTATGACAGAAACTAGGGCGGCAAGAGTGGAACAAAACACTAGGCAAAAGGCCAAGCCTTCCACCCTTTACCAAGTATATAGATGCATTAATAATATAAGAGATATTGTGATATCCAACCAAAATCCTGTCCACCATGGAGAAATCTTCAACTTCACCTGCAACTAGCAACGCTATAAGAGGGCTGAGCAAAGCAGTAACATAGCCAAACAACGGTTTGCATAGGAAAGGTGTCAAAGGTTAGAGGTTCATGGCAATTTGGGATGGCTTGAAGAGCAATAGATAGGTAACGCAGCATAGCGATAGAACGAAGCAACTAGCATAGCAATGATAGTAGTGAGATCCAGGGTAGTGGTCATCTTGCCTGAAATCCCGCAAGGAAGAAGAACGAGTCCATGAAGAAGACGAACGGGAGCAGTCGAACGAATCCTCACAATCGCAACGTTACCGGAACTAAGAAGCAACACCGGAAAGAAACAAACAACATGGTAAATGCACGAGCATAATCATGGCATGATGCACAAACAAGTATGATGCATGTCCGGTTTAATGAGGCATGGCATGGCAAAGTGCACAAACAATACTACAAATTAAGTGGAGCTCAATATGCAACGAGTTGCATATTGACAAAACACCACATCAATTATTTAATTTTGATCTCGGTTATGTACCCAACAATATTAAATGTTATTAGCAAGGCAAGGGGGTGGAACATAATGAAACTACCTATCTAGGCAAGTTTAAATGAGGCCGGAAACAACAAACAACAATTCCGGAAAAACCTCATATGAAAATTATGAATTTGGTACTGTTCTGCCCTAAACACAATTTTAATGTTGTTAAACAGGAAAATAAAGTGCACCATGTTAAACTAGGCATTTTTCCACCCCATTTACATATAAAGTTTATTAAATTCGGAGCTACGGTTATTTAGTTAAGAAATAAAGCATTTTAACATGGCATTATGCAAAATAAAGACAAACATCATTTTAAACATTTTAGACATGGATGAAAAAGACATATTATTAATCTACACAATTTTCTGAGCATTTTACGTATATAAATTATTTTAATCCGATGCACAGTTAATTAGTTATTACATGCATGAGGTTCAAGGGTTTTTCTGCAAAACTGGTAAATCACAGGATCAAAGGCAAAATCGCAGAGCCTAAAAAAATAGACTCTGGGCCGAATCTGGACAGGACGCCCAACAAAGGAAAAGGGCCGGGGCTGCTCACCAGGCCACTTGGGCCAGCCAGTGGAGAGGCCGCTGGTAGGCTGGAAGGGAGCTGGGCCCTCCTGGCGCGACTGGGCCTCGGCGTGGCTGCGGCTGGGGAGGCCCACGCGGGAGGCAAGGAGGCGACGATGCTCGCGCGGTCAACGGGCGCGCTCCTCCGCACGACGCAGGACGGCGGCGGTGGCTTGACGCGTCTCTGGCGGAGCTCGCGGAGTCGGGACGAGGTCAGAGACGGGCGAGGAAGGCCGGAACGGGTTGGCGGCGCGCGGATCCGGCCGTCCCCTAGCCGGATCTGACCGGAGACGGGGTTGGCGGAGGGTTTGGGCGCAGGGGCACGGAGATCCGGCGACGGCGAACGGCGGCAACCTGCGGGGGAGAGAGGCCATGAGGGAGGAGGAGAGGAAGGAAAAAAAGGACGGGAGGCAAGCGGCGCTGCCTGGACGGCGGAGACGGCGGCTGACGCCGGCGGGCGCGGGAGCGGGGCGACGTGCAGGGAGGCGCGGGAGCTCGGGGCTGGAGCTCCTACTGCGGCGGCGGCGCGATGGGCTCGTCCAGGCCCAGATGGGCTCGGGTGGGCCGCGAATGGGCTCGGGGGGGCTGTGGCGGCGCTGGGAGGCCAGGGGGCGCGGGGGCGACGTGGCGACACCCGGTTGGTCGGGGCACCAACGCTGGCGGCGGCTGGCGAACGGCGGCGCGCCAAGTGGCGGAGAGAGGCTAGTCCGGCGCGGAAAACAAGGAAGAGGTGGGAGGTGGCGTCGGCTGCAGGTTAGGGGAGGGGTTAGGCTAGGTTAGACTAGGGTTTAGTCCGAAAATGGACAAGGGAGGTCCATATATAGCAGGAGGGGCTAGGTTTGGGGGGTTAGGAGGGGTTTCGGGACCCTCGGATCGCGATCGTGCGGCTCCGGACAGAGGGGAAGCTAGGAGAGGTATGTTGGACCTAGGTGGGCTGTGTAGAATGTCTTGGGCTGAGAAGAGAGGGATGAATTGCGGCCCGGCACGGTTTCCGGATACCGAAAACGTCCGACGTATATACCGTCTATATCGCGATTATATATTTAACGGTTGGGCAGTCAAACGGACTTCGAATGCGACGAAACTTGATAGGCGGCCTGTCTACACTATAATAAGGCCGCATGACAAGTTGCAACCCATTACGAGAACATTTTTATGCCACTTATAAAATAATATTTTGGAGGTGCCGCGGGCGCGTGCGAGTGTGGTCGGGCTCAGAACGGACAACGGAGAGAACCGGCAGAACCCGAACGAATGCAAGTTTTATAAAAACGATGCCGATGCAGTGCGCATGATGACATGAGATGAGAAGCATAACAAGAACAAAATGCAAAACAACAGACAAAAACCCAACCACAAAGGAAATATCATATAGCATCTCCGGAAAAGGCAAGAGTCGGAGTTACGAATATGGAAAGTTGTATCCGGGGTGTTACAACACTCCACCACTACGAGAGGATCTCGTCCCGAGATCTAGGATGGCACCGGAGGGAAAAGGAAGAGGAAGAGAGGAGGTAGACTAAGTTGCTTCTTCGACAAATGAGTGAAACCACGAACCTTGAGAGGTTGAGCAATTTAAAAGAAAGAGTACAATAGCGATGAACGAGATTGCAAACAATCCGTAGGAAAAGAGGACCAAGGAACATCACGAGAACTTGAAGGTTGCAAAGACATGAATCAAGAGTTTAATGGACAAGAAGGAATTGAAACCACTCTGGTTGAAATGAGATAAGAATGAATAATAATGATATAATTTGGGTGGCACTCCGGTTGAACATGGAAGGAATAGAACATGAACTTGAGAAGAAGGGATGATACTTGATGAGATCAACAACACACTACCTCCGAAACTATTGAAAGAAAGGCACAAGGCGTAAGAAAAATTTCAGACAGCTCTCCGGTTGAGGAAGGAGGCAAAACTTGATAAGATGAGAGAACTCGAATGAAAACACGACACTCCGGCTAAATGGAGAAGCAAGGAGAAGAACATGATCTTGACAAAACAAGATGATGAGTGAAAAGAGCAACATCACAATGCCTTCAGAAGAAAGAATAGAAGATAGATTGTTGGGATAAAAGGGACGGAAAAGAAAATGAAATCTTCTGCCACAAATGAACTTGGAAAGCATCCTTGCAAAGAAGGATTGAACGAAGTTGTTGGAAAATCAACAACGAAAAACACAAGTTTGTAGTGGGTTTATGGGAAACTTCTCAAAATGATGAGGTGACAACCCGCCACTAACAGAAACAATTGATTGTTTGAGATCAAAGAAGAGATGAAAACTGCTTTCGCCGAGAGGATAGGAGAAAACTTGGATCATTGATAAGAACCACAAATAGCAACATTCCCAATGGAAGGCTTTAGGTGAAATCTGACACAAGATAACTCCAAGGAAGAAAATGATGGGTTTAAAATACCTCATTCTTGACAACATGTGAATCATCAAACACGAACTCGAATTGTCAAGAATGACATAACACCACCTCAAAAGATAAGGTAGAAAGAATTGCACTTCAGAATGCAAGATGAAGAATACTTGAGCTCCTCAAAACAAAACATGTGTTGAGCACCATGTTTACTTTTGAGTATAGCTTGGCGGGTCATAACTTCGAGAGAAATATTGAAGAACAATTGAAGAATGAATAGAATCCTTGACGAACCACCATGTAGAGCCTCCATGAAGAACTCCGGTAATAAAAGAATGATAGAAAGAAAGAGAAGTTGAAAGAACAAGGTGAGCCTTGCGATGATTTAGATGGAGCTTCGCGACGAGATAATGCGGAAAACTTGGAACTCCGAAAAGAAAAGATGAAACACTAGAACCGAGAATTACTTCATCATGAACAATCTCCGGAAGAAGGAATTAATCACTTGGATGAAACAAGAATAAGAATTATGTCATGCCTATCCTTCATCTAGTTAAAGTGATGACAAGCAACGGATTTGGCATACTACTTATTCTCATAGAAAGGATTAAAAGAGATATGGCGCAAACTTGAGAAGGTATAGATGGAACCACCGGTGGAATTTGGAAACAACGAATGAATTGATATGATAACCAAGAAAAGAGAACTCTTGAACGAACCACCGTAAGAATTAAAAATGAACGAAGAAAAGATAAAGAAACACCGGGAAGAATTTGAAAATGAACGAAGATACTTGAGAGAATTTAGATACAAGTGAACGCAGAGATCCCGAGCTGATTAGATAATACTTGAACGATGCACCGGTATGATTTGGAGAACGAGAGCTGAAAGCTTGAATGAATAATTCTCAGATGATGGGCTACGGATAATCAATCTGAAAAGACTCTTGAATTTCTCCGGATGGATGACAAAAAATTCTCACAATTGAAAACAATTATGAGAGGATGGCATCAAGCTTGAACTATGCATCTTTGGAAGAACGGGTAAGGATTTAAGAGGAAATCTTCTTCGGACTTCAAAATTCGAGAATGACGACGAGAAACACCACCATGAATTGTTGAGGCACTCCAGAATGACAATTAGAAAGGTTGAACCAATAATGAAAGAGTTTCAAAGCGATCTTGGAGAAGGCATGTGACTAATGGAATCCATTCTTATGTCACACTTTGGAAAGAATTTGGGAATAGCACCAGAATAATTAGAAGAGTCAGGTAAGATCCTGGGAAAAGACCCGTGGGTTGGGTCCCACTCAAAAGAAAACACCGTTGAACGATTTTGAAGAGAGATTGCACCGGTTGAATTAAATAGCTAGAATGAGAGAAAAACTTGAAGTAACTTGAACGGATTAAGAAAGGAAACATGATTCTTCTGAGATATCTTGAGCACTCCGGACAAGAATAGAGGGAGGTGAACAATTAAGAGGTGCACTGACGTGAAAAAAAACATTTGAAACGAGGAAAAGAATATGATCAACACTGAAAGCTTGAATTGGATCCACTGGAGAAGAAACAACAATGAAGGATGATGAACTTAAAACTGTTGAGCATCTTCATGGGAAATCACCGGATAAAAACATTGACAGGAAAAGAATGGAGAAACTTCACATGAATAAATGGATACTTGAATGACATATATGAGTCCTTGCAGAAAAAGGGTGGGAGGGCGGGAAAACAAAGACAACTTAGGACGGATGAAACAAACACCGTTGAGAAAACTTATAATTGATCTCGCAAATATTGAAATGATCGGATCCACTTGAAGAGAAGCACACCGGTTGAAAAGAATTGACATGACCATCTCGATGATCAAAAGGATTAGTATTCACATAGCAATATGAGAACACCGCTTGAAAGGTATGGATTCAACATTTGACTCGAAGCAACTCGAATACCACAAATAAAACAAAACAAAGTATTTGGCTTGCGAAATAAGCCGGAACAAACATATGATAGAGATTCCGTCCGAAGTTTTCGTGGTGGGGCCCACACGGGCTCGAGTGTACAGCACCATCATGTACCAGGCAGTGCACATGACATATGAAGTGTCCCCGAACCAGCATAGCCAAGGGTTCTTTAAGACACAACGAGACCACTGTAAAAACGACCGTGGAAAGGCGGACCACTAGACGTCGAACCCCAATCTCATATCATGCATCTGTCGAAAAGATATTCTAGGAGCTACTTGAATTCCCACCTATAAAACTCCCGAAACTTTCTGGTTATGCCATCTGGTGTTGGGGATACAGGGGAAGCAATATATCTCACCCAAACTAACAATACCTACATCCAGCTGTATCCATCCATCAACACATAACCAAGAAAACTCCGGAAATCGTGTACCTCAACCTTCGAAAAGCATCCGTTATACGAGTTATGGCAATACTCCCGAGCTCGCCCCAGTACTGGGTTATCGGGGTTATCTCACCAACAACTGCATAAAAGAGATTTTCGATGTCGGCAAATCTCAGGTATTCCAGAACTACAACGATAAAATTGTGACGACAACACCTCGGAGCTCAACTCCCCGGGTCAAAGCCACATAAATAGACAGGAGGCACCAAGAACAATGTTCTCGTCACAAAACCATCGGAACAATTCCAAGATACCCGCGTGATCCTAAATTTTTTTTAGTGAAATTTGAGGAGAGGAAAGACAAAACATGTACGTCAAGAGTCCTCACCAGAGCGACGAAGGGGGCTGAGGAGTAAAAAGAATCCTACTCTCTGATATATATAATCCTAAGACTCAAAATAGTTTTCTTCTAGACTCAACAACAGCCAACAATCAAGGGGGCTCCTAGGGTCGGTCGAGGCTCTGATACCAACTTGTCACGCCCAATATGCGACCCTATCCAAAAGGAACTCGAAGGTCCCACCAAGGATAGACCCGCATATTGAAACGCTTTTGCAAGGTGGATATCATTACATCAACATTACATAATAGATGGGGATAGATACAAGAGGCATACAATGCCACACGAATACAACATCACAATACATAAGAGCATCATCCGACTACGGATGAAACACAAATAGAAACTCAAACGACATCCACCCTGCTAGCCCAGGCTGCCGACCTGGAACCTATCCCCTGATCGAAGAAGAAGCAGAAGAAGAACTCAACACAAGCAAGCATCGCTCTCGCGTCATGATCATCGCATAACCTGTACCTGCAACTGTTGTTGTAGTAATCTGTGAGTCATGAGGACTCAACAATCCCATTACCATGGGTATCAAGACTAGCAAAGCTTAATGGGAAAGGAAGGGGTAAAGTGGTGAGGCTGCAGCAGCGACTAAGCATATATGGTGGCTAACATACGCAAATAAGAGCGAGAAGAGAGCAAGCAGAACGGTCGTGACACTAGCAATGATCAAGAAGTGATCCTGAACTCCTACTTATGTGAAACATTACACAGAAACCGTGTTCACTTCCCAGACTCCGCCGAGAAGAGACCATCACGGCTACACACTCGGTTGATGCGTTTTAATCCGGATCTGGTGTCAAGTTATCTACAACCAGACATTAACAAATTCCCATCTGCCTATAACCACAGGCACGGCTTTCGAAAGATTATACCCTGCAGGGGTGTCCCAACTTAGCCCATGACAAGCTCTCGCGATCAACGAAGGAATAGACCTTCTCCCAGGAAGACCCGATCAGACTCGGAATCCCGGTTTACAAGACATTTTGACAATGGTAGAACAAGACCAGCAAAGCCACCCGATGCACCGACAAATCCCGATAGGAGCTACATATCTCGTTCTCAGGGCACACCAGATGAGCAAGTCGTCGGGTTGGCATAGACCCTAGTTGCCCAGGGGGCGCCGGACATTGCTCGGTTCGGACCAACACTTAGACAAGCACTGGCCCCGGGGGGGGGGGGCTAAAATAAAGATGACCCTCGGGTTGGCCGACCCAAGGGAAAGGGGTAGGTGGTGGTGAGGCAAATGGTAAAACCAAGGTTGGGCCTTGCTGGAGGAGTTTTATTCAAAGCAAACTGTCAAGGGGGTCCCATAAATCACTTGACCGCGTAAGGAACGCAAAATCCGGGAACATAACACTGGTATGACGGAAACTAGGGTGGCAAGAGTGGAACAAAACACTAGGCAAAAGGCCAAGCCTTCCACCCTTTACCAAGTATATAGATGCATTAATAATATAAGAGATATTGTGACATCCCAACCAAAATCCTGTCCACCATGGAGAAATCTTCAACTTCACCTGCAACTAGCAACGCTATAAGAGGGCTGAGCAAAGCGGTAACATAGCCAAACAACGGTTTGCATAGGAAAGGTGTCAAAGGTTAGAGGTTCATGGCAATTTGGGATGGCTTGAGGAGCAATAGATAGGTAACGTAGCATAGCGATAGAACGAAGCAACTAGCATAGCAATGATAGTAGTGAGATCCAGGGTAGCGGTCATCTTGCCTGAAATCCCGCAAGGAAGAAGAACGAGTCCATGAAGAAGACGAACGGGAGCAGTCGAACGAATCCTCACAATCGCAACGTTACCGGAACTAAGAAGCAACACCAGAAAGAAACAAACAACATGGTAAATTTACGAGCATAATCATGGCATGATGCACAAACAAGTATGATGCATGTCCGGTTTAATGAGGCATGGCATGGCAAAGTGCACAAACAATACTACAAATTAAGTGGAGCTCAATATGCAACGAGTTGCATATTGACAAAACACCACATCAATTATTTAGTTTTGATCTCGGTTATGTACCCAACAATATTAAATGTTATTAGCATGGCAAGGGGGTGAAACATAATGAAACTACCAATCTAGGCAAGTTTAAATGAGGCCAGAAACAACAAACAACAATTCCGGAAAAACCTCATATGCAAATTATGAATTTGGTACTGTTCTTCCCTAAACACAATTTTAATGTTGTTAAACAGGAAAATAAAGTGCACCATGTTAAACTAGGCATTTTTCCACCCCATTTACATATAAAGTTTATTAAATTCGGAGCTACCGTTATTTAGTTAAGAAATAAAGCATTTTAACATGGCATTATGCAAAATAAACACAAACAGCATTTCAAACATTTTAAACATGGATGAAAAAGACATATTATTAATCTACACAACTTTCTGAGCATTTTACATATATAAATTATTTTAATCCGATGCACGGTTAATTAGTTATTACATGCATGAGGTTCAAGGGTTTTTCTGCAAAACTGGTAAATCAAAGGATAAAAGGCAAAATCGCAGAGCCTAAAAAAATAGACTCTGGGCTGAATCTGGGCAGGAAGCCCAACAAAGGAAAAGGGCCGGGGCTGCTCACCAGGCCACTTGGGCCGGCCGGTGGAGAGGCCGCTGGCAGGCTGGAAGGGAGCTGGGACCTCCTGGCGCGACTGGGCCGCGGCGTGGCTGCGGCTGGGGAGGCCCACGCGGGAGGCAGGGAGGCGACGATGCTCGCGTGGTCAACGGGCGCGCTCCTTCGCACGATGCAGGACAGCGGCGGCAGCTTGACGCGTCTCCGGCGGAGCTCACGGAGTCGGGACGAGGCCGGAGACGGGCGAGGGAGGCCGAAACGGGTCGGCGGCGCGCGGATCCGGCCGTCCCCTAGCCGGATCTGATCAGAGACGGGGTCGGCGGAGGGTTTGGGCGCAGGGGCGCGGAGATCCGGCGACGACGAACGGCGGCAACCTGCAGGGGAGAGAGGCCATGAGGGAGGAGGAGAGGAAGGAAAAAAAGGACGGGAGGCAAGTGGTGCTGCCTGGACGGCGGAGACGGCGGCTGACGCCGGCGGGCGCGGGAGCGGGGCGACGTGCAGGGAGGCGCGGGAGCTCGGGGCTGGAGCTCCTACTGCAGCGGCGGCGTGATGGGCTCGTCCGGGCCCAGATGGGCTCGGGCGGGCCGCGAATGGGCTCGGGGGGGCTATGGCGGCGCTGGGAGGCCAGGGGGCACGGGGGCGACGTGGCGGCACCCGGTTGGTCGGGGCGCCGGCACTGGCGGCGGCTGGCGAACGGCGGCGCGCCAAGTGGCGGAGAGAGGCTAGTCCGGCGCGGAAAACAAGGAAGAGGTGGGAGGTGGCGTCGGCTGCAGGTTAGGGGAGGGGTTAGGCTAGGTAAGACTAGGGTTTAGTCCGAAAATGGACAGGGGAGGTCCATATATAGCAGGAGGGGCGAGGTTTGGGGGGTTAGAAGGGGTTTCGGGACCCTCAGATCGCGATCGTGCGGCTCCGGACAGAGGGGAAGCTAGGAGAGGTATGTTGGACCTAGGTGGACTGTGTAGAATGTCTTGGGCTGAGAAGAGAGGGATGAAGTGCGGCCCGGCACGGTTTCCGGATACCGAAAACGTCCGACGTATATACCGTCTATATCGCGGTTATATATTTAACGTTTGGGCAGTCAAACGGACTCCGAATGCGACGAAACTTGACAGGCGGCCTGTCTACACTATAATAAGACCGCATGACAAGTTGCAACCCATTCCGAGAACATTTTTATGCCACTTATAAAATAATATTTCGGAGGTGCCGCGGGCGCGTGCGAGTGTGGTCGGGCTCAGAACGGACAACGGAGAGAACCGGCAGAACCCGAACGAATGCAAGTTTTATAAAAACGATGCCGATGTAATGCGCATGATGACATGAGATGAGAAGCATAACAAGAACAAAATGCAAAACAAGAGTCAAAAACCCAACCACGAAGGAAATATCATATAGCATCTCCGGAAAAGGCAAGAGTCGGAGTTACGAATATGGAAAGTTGTATCCGGGGCGTTACAATTGTGTCCCTAAAAAGGGAGGTATTACTGTTGTTCCTAATGATAAAGATGAATTGATTCCGCAAAAGAATTATTACAGGTTATAGGATGATAATTGATTTCCATAAATTAAACAAAGCTACTAAGAAAGATCATTACCCTTTACCCTTTATTGATCAAATGCTAGAAAGACTATCCAAACATACACATTTCTCCTTTCTAGATGGTTATTCTGCTTTCTCTCAAATACCTGCGTCAGTGGAAGATCAATCAAAAACTACTTTTACTTGCCCTTTCGGTACTTTTGCTTATAGACATATGCCTTTTGGTTTATGTAATGCACCTGCTACCTTTCAAAGATGTATGATGGCTATATTCTCTGACTTTTGTGAAAAGATTTGTGAGGTATTCATGGATGATTTCTCTGTTTATGGATCCTCCTTTGATGATTGCTTGAGCAACCTTGATCGAGTTTTGCAGAGATGCGAAGACACTAGTCTCGTCCTGAATTGGGAAAAGTGCCACTTTATGGTTAATGAAGGCATTGTCTTGGGGCACAAAATCTCCGAGAGAGGTATTGAAGTTGATAAAGCTAAAGTTGATGCTATTGAAAAGATGCCATGTCCCAAGGACATAAAAGGTATAAGAAGTTTCCTTGGTCATGCCGGTTTTTATAGGAGGTTCATTAAGGACTTTTCTAAAATCTCTAGGCCTTTGACTAATTTATTGGAAAAAGATATTCCTTTTGTCTTTGATGATGATTGTGTAGAAGCATTTGAAATACTTAAAAAAGATTTGATCACTGCACCTATTGTCCAGCCACCTGATTGGAATTTACCTTTTGAAATTATGTGTGATGCTAGTGATTGTGCTGTAGGTGCTGTTCTAGGGCAAAGAGTTGATAAGAAATTGAATGTTATCCAGTATGCTAGTAAGACTCTTGATGCTGCCTAGAGAAATTATGCTACTACTGAAAAAGAATTCTTAGCAGTTGTGTTTGCATGTGATAAGTTTAGACCTTACATTGTTGATTCCAAAGTTACTATGCACACTGATCATGCTGCTACTAAATATCTTATGGAAAAGAAAGATGCTAAGCCTAGACTCATTAGATGGGTTCTCTTACTCCAAGAATTTGATTTGCATATTATTGATAGAAAGGGAGCTGAGAACCCCGTTGCAGACAGCTTGTCTATGTTAGAGAATGTTCTTGATGACCCACTGCCTATTGATGATAGCTTTCCTAATGAACAATTAGCGATCATTAATGCTTCTCGTACTGCTCCTTGGTATGCTGATTATGCTAATTACATTGTTGCTAAATTTATACCACCTAGCTTCACATACCAGCAAAAGAAAAAGTTCTTTTATGATTTAAGACATTACTTTTGGGATGACCCACACCTTTATAAAGAAGGAGTAGATGGTGTTATTAGACGTTGTGTACCTGAGCATGAATAGTAATAGATCCTATGCAAGTGTCACTCTGAATCATATGGAGGACACCACGCTGGAGACAGAACTGCACATAAGGTATTGCAATCCGGTTTTTATTGGCCTACTCTCTTCAAAGATGCTCGTAAGTTTGTCTTGTCTTGTGATGAATGTCAAAGAATTGGTAACATTAGTAGACGTCAAGAAATGCCTATGAACTATTCTCTTGTTATTGAACCATTTGACGTTTGGGGCTTTGATTATAGGGGACCTTTTCCTGCCTCTAATGGATATACACATATTTTAGTTGATGTTGATTACGTTACTAAGTGGGTAGAAGCTATTCCAACTAGTAGTGCTGATCATAACACTTCTATTAAAATGCTTAAAGAAGTTATTTTTCCGAGGTTTGGAGTCCCTAGATATCTTATGACCGATGGTGGTTCACATTTTATTCATGGTGCTTTCCGCAAGATGCTTGCTAAGTATGATGTTAATCGTAGAATCGCATCTCCTTATCACCTGCAGTCTAGTGGTCAAGTAGAGTTGAGCAATAGAGAGCTCATATTAATTTTGCAAAAGACTGTTAATAGATCTAGAAAGAATTGGTCCAAAAAACTTGATGATGCATTATGGGCCTATAGAACTGCATACAAAAATCCTATGGGTATGTCTCCATATAAGATGCTTTATGGAAAACCTTGTCATTTTCCTCTAGAACTTGAACATAAAGCATATTGGGCTATCAAAGAGCTCAATTATGACTTCAAACTTGCCGGTGAAAAGAGGTTGTTTGACATTAGCTCACTTGATGAATGGAGAACCCAAGCCTATGAGAATGCCAAGCTATTCAAAGAAAAAGTCAAACGCTGGCATGATAAAAGGATACAAAAGCATGAGTTTAACGTAGGTGATTATGTGTTATTATTCAACTCTCGTTTAAGATTTTTTGCAGGAAAACTTCTCTCTAAATGGGAAGGTCCTTACGTTATTGAGGAGGTCTATCGTTCTGGTGCCATAAAAATCAACAACTTCGAAGGCACAAGTCCGAGGGTGGTAAACGGTCAAAGAATTAAACATTATATTTCAGGTAATCCTATCAATGTTGAAACTAATATTATTGAAACCGTAACCCTGGAGGAATACATAAGGGATACTTTCCAGAACGTTCCAGACTCTGAAAAGGAATAAGTATGTGGTACGGTAAGTAAACCGACTCCAAAACAATTCTAAAGGCAATTTTTATCAGTTTTGGAATATTTATAAATTTTAGGAAGAAATAAGTAGTCCGGGAAGGACACGAGGCCTCCACGAGGGTGGAGGACGTGCCCACCCCTATTGGGCGCGCCCCTGTCTCGTGGCCACCTCGTGTGCCTCCCGGACTCCGTTTTCTTGCACGTTTCATATTTTGGTCGGTAAAAATTCATTATATAATATCCTGAAAGTTTTGACCACCGCATCACACAAAAATCTTCTGTTTTCGTTTCGAGCTGTTTCTGCCACATATTTGAGCAACATGCCATCTCAGGATTGGGAGGGAGAAAGCTACATGGCTGATTACCTTGCAGACCCTAAAATCTACGGGGACTTGGACCATTGTGGCTGGACCACTGAGGAAGAAGAAGACTATGAGCCTAAGGGAAAGGAGGAGACAAGCTCAGACAAAGACGAAGTCCCATTACCTCAACCGGGGGACATGCACATGGAGTTTAAGAAGTCAAGCCTTCCTGATAGAGCAAAGAAGCCCAAGATCGAGTTTATCGCTTTTCGTCTCTTGCAGGAAAACAAACAGGAATTATGCAAAAGAATATTAAGCCTCGAGTGGGAGATCGATGATTTAAGGGAGCAAAATTCCATTCTCAAGCGTAAGCTGAGAAACAAGCCTACATCATCAACAACTCCTACTTCACCACCTTCGAGGACATAATTACATGGGTATGGGCACTCCCCTTGGCAACTGCCAAGCTTGGGGGAGGTGCCCCGGTATCGTATCACCATCACACTCTTATCTTTACTGTTTTATTTAGTTCGATCCTTTTAGTAGTATCTTGATCTAGTAGATTGAAGTTCTGATATCAAGTAGTTTTGAGTTTTGCTTTGTGATCTCTTTATGTAATCGAGTCCGTGAGCTATCTATAATAAAGATTAGTGTTGAGTCAAGGGCTTCACTATTTCGCTATGATCTTGAGGAAGTAGAAAGAATAAAAAGAATAAAAAGAGTTCATATTGATCTTATGGATAGTAATAACTTCACACATAGAAAGTATGAGGCATAAAAGTTGTTGAGAGTTGATAAACGTAGTTTTGGTCATCGTTGGAATTAATAGGAAGTAATAAGGAAAGAGAGGTTTCACATACAAATATATTATCTTGGACATCTTTTATGATTGGGAGCACTCATTAAGTATGACATGCTAAAAGAGTCGATGTTGGACAAGTAAGACAATGTAATGGTTTATGTTTTCTCACATCTTAGCTAAAGTATATTGTCATTGACCTTCCAAACATATTGAGCTTGCCTTTCCCTCTCATGCTAGCCAAATTCCTAGCACCAAGTAGAGATACTACTTGTGCTTCCAAATATCCTTAAACCCAGTCTTACCATGAGAGTCCACCATATCTACCTATGAATTGAGTAAGATCCTTCAAGTAAGTTGTCATCGGTGCAGGCAATAAAAATTGCTCTCTAAATATGCATGACTTATTAGTGCGGAGAAAATAAGATTTATATGATCTTGTTATGGAAGCAATAAAAGCGACAGACTGCATAATAAAGGTCCATATACAAGTGGCAATATAAAGTGACGTTCTTTCGCACTAAGATTTTGTGTATCCAACCCTAAAAGCGCATGACAACCTCTGCTTCCCTCTATGAAGGGCCTATCCTCTACTTTATATCTTTTACTTTATGTCTTTTACTTTATGCAAGAGTCAAGGTGATCTTCACCTTTCCCTTTTTCATTTTTATCCTTTGGCAAGCTCCTCGTGTTTGAAAGATCATGATATATATATCCAATCACTACAAAAAAAATACACTTCCGTGATGATACGTGTTTGTCACAGTAGGTCGCATTTTTTGTCATGCATGTACATCCATGACAAATTTATGATAGAATCAAGATAGTCATACCTGTGCTGTCGTAGAAGTGTTCCATGACATTACCAAAATTATCATCATCGAACTGTCCACTTCCATGACGATAAATCGCGCGTCACAGAAGTGCTTTCGTCAAGGGTGACCGACATGTGGCTTCCACCGTAATGGAACGCTGTTAAGCTATCGGGTCGGGTGTTGGATCCGATAACCCGTTACAGCCCCGACCAATGGGGATTTTCCATGTGTAAAATCATCATTGGCTGGAGGAAACACGTGTCGGCTCATTGCTGGGACAGATGTCATCCACTCATTGGACAGAAGGCGCCTATGATACGTCGACACGTGGCACGGCCCATCAAGTTTAAATGGGTCGGCCCAACTAAAGGCCCACAAGATTTTGCGGACCATAATGGGCCGGCCCAGCTAAAGGCCCACGAGATTTTGCGGACCATAATGGGCTGGCCCAGCTAAAGGCCCACAAGATTTCGCGGGCCATAATGGGTCGACCCAGGTAAAGGCCCACAAGATTTTTGTGTGCCATAATGGGCCGGCCCAGGTAAAGGCCCACAACATTCTTGCGGATCATAATGGGTCGGCCCGGCTAAAGGCCCACGAGATTTCTCCGACACTAATGGGTCGGCCCAGCTGTAGGCCCACAAGATTTTGAGGACCCTAGTAGGCCGGCCCATTAACTGGCTGCCATGTTTTGGGCCAAATGCCGGCCCATATTTGATCCGGTCCGTTAATGGCCTACCACGTTCCGGGCCTAATAATGGCCCATATGAGATCCGGCCCGTTAAAAGCCTCCCACGTTCTGGGCCAATTCACGGCCCAGATCAGGTCCGACCCTTTAAGAGGCTTGGGCCTCAATTATGGCCCATATCAGATTCGGCCCGTTAATTGAATGCGATGCTTTTGGGCCCACTTGCAAAAGGCCCATTTAGTAATTCGGCCTGATATTAGTTTCGCCTATTAAGGGCCCATTTAACATTTCGGCCCTATATTAATTTCGGCCTGTTAAAAGCCCGTCATATAGTTGGGCCTAACTACGGACCGGCTTGCATCCAGCCTGCTCGTAGTCGATATCTGATTGGGCCAAACAAGGACCGAGAAAATTTTGGCCTGTTAAAAGCCCATGATTTGATTCGCATAATCATGGGCCGGGGTCCATTTCGGGCTGCTGCCGGCCCATGACCTGTTCGGCACGTTTCAGGCCCAACCTACTTCTCCGCCTCATAAAAGCCCATTGAGTTTTCTTGCGAAAAGAGGGCCGGGGGTTACTCGGCCTATTAAAGGCCCGAATATACTAGTGGGCCAGTTTGACGGGGCCCATGATGCGGATCATACAACGTGATTTCACGACGGTCCGATTATGTACCGTAATTTTACGGTTTGGCCGCTTTACTGCGAAGACAGGATATATATACAGTAAAATAACTGCAGCATCGTGAATAATAAAAAACCTAGACTATACAGTAAAGAAATTATGGCATATTACATCCACTGGGCATCAAAGTTCGCCACTATGATAATAAAGCACAAGTAGACAGCAGATTACATACACTGGGCATCAAAGATCGCCACCAGTGCAAATAAACACGCGACAAAATAATATACAAAACCGACAGCACTTCAATAGAGTTCAAGAAAGGTTAGCCCTGCTGGCGAGCTGCAGCGCATGCACCTGAGCAAGATGATGAGACTGCGCTTGTTCAACACTTATATCTTCCTCACTCTGAAAGATAAACAAGCAGACAGATGACAGGTTTTGCACATAAAAGTATCAGTGCTGACAATTCATCACATTTCTTACTGACGACTAAAGTGACATAGTTTAAAAATGCATTAACACAATATGGTTTTGTTCAGGTCAAGACATGGCAGGAAATGACATTGTGAAGGAGTTGGCAGCTTCACGACACCACTGGATTACAGATCAAGAACTCATAAGTATCAATGGTTAGTGTGCTATCAATTTATCCCATTTTAGATTGGCAAATAAAGAGACGGTTTAAATAATAGTAGAATGATATGACATTGTTCATAGTTAAGACATTGTAGAATATGACATTGTGCTGTAGTGGGTAGGTTCACTACACCACTGGATTACGGATGAAGAACAGAAGCATACATGTAGTGCAAAAAAAGATCACTTGCTCTGTATAGTTTAATTTACATGGTATGAAGAACTTAGTTGTACAACTGAAAACTTAAATTGAGAATGACAAACTTTTGTTTACAAACTACTCCCTCCATTCCTAAATATAAGTTGTCGGTGTACTAGAGTAGGGGTACCCTAGTATCCCGAACTCGTGCACGGGCAGTTGCAGCACCCCGCGACAAGGCTTGCCGGGTGACCGCCAAGGTCCTCCGAGGTTCCCGTGGAGCCATTCAAGAACAAAGTATTCAAGCCAAGGAGACAAGACCCCGGCAAGAGGAGCTTGCCGGGAAGGCCAACCAAGGCATCTCAAGGAACTTGCCGCGACGCGCCACGCGTCCCAGCAAGGCCCGGTGAGCGACAAGCTTCCGGACGCGGCAAGACAACGACCGCGGCAAGGCGCTTGCCGCGGCAAAGCTACCACCCTGTACCCGCGCTCCAGCACATCCATCAACGTGTCGCCCTGGGGCCTTCCCAGGCGCGCGTGGCAAGAGGCTGTGCAGCCAGCGGTGCGCGGTGGCAAGCGGCGCTGACAAGATTGCCATCGTGGCGAGCGATGGCGCCCCTGACGGTCCTTTTTTGGCACTATTTGGGCGACATAGACGGGCATTTAATGCCTTTGTCCCCTGCCGTCAGGGTTAGGTAGGATACACTGTGCAGGTAGCTGTACCAACCACAATCCCTTTTTCATTTTTACCCCTATCTACATTGCCACCTGTCGGTGACCCCTTTTAGCATATAAAAGGAGGCCCATGCACAACGTAGAGGGGGGGTGGGAGGGAGGCAGAAAAACACTCACGCTCGGTCTCGTTAGCAGCTAGTGTGTACTGTAGCACTCAGCGCTCCCGAGCAAGAACTCAATACACTCAGACATGCAGCAGTAGGAGTATTATCTCTCCGGAGAGCTCCGAAGCTGGGTAAACTACTCGTGTGCTTCGCCTCGATCTGCTCTTCGTGCGATCTCCGCCTCCTGCCGAACCGAAAGGGGCCCGGCTCGCCGGTCCCCATAGGTGTTCGTGGATCAGCCTTCCCTGACATCTTTGGCGCACCAGGTAGGGGGCGTTGAGGTTGTGTGAACCTGATCCGGCGTTCACACGAGCTAGATCTTCATCTTCTTCATCGACATGCCACCGAAGAAGAAGGCTTCGGCGGTAGATGTTCCGTCCGCGTCGATCCCACCACCACCGGAGCAAACGGGTGGTGGGGAAGACGCCGACGGAAGAATGGACATCGACGAGGGAGCTCACGGTGCTGCCAGGTCCAAGGACAAGGCTGCGCAGACCTCGGCGTCCGTACATGCACTGCGCCCATCTTAGGAGGCGCAGGACCAACCGCGTCATGGTATTCGCAGGGCCATATGTTCGTTGAACCAAGATCGAGCTGGTGGATCTCGGGGTGCTCAAGACCAGCATCCACGCCAACATGCTGGCACGAGCGAGGCACGGTCGCCTGGACGGGATACTGCTCCTTCTAACATAGTTAGAAGTCCGAGCATATCCCGCTCCTCGCACCGTTCGCCACTGCCGCCCACCACTCCAGCAGAAGCTTTGGCGCGAGCTCAACTGCTCCTGGATTACCCTCCAATGGCAGACAAGATCGATGAATGGAGGGCCACCATTCAGAGTCTCATCGGCAAGGTTGTCAGAATCGCGATTCTGTTATACGATTCTACGACTTTACGATCCAAACTAACCCCTATGATTCTACGATTTTACTTCATAGAATCTACGTTTCTACGATCCTGATAGTGAAGATTCTATGATTTGCGATCCTACCATCGGAGCTCCAATTCGATTCAAAATCACGATTCTGACAACCTTGCTCATTGGCTTTGCCAACGGCGACACTCCACGACAGCCGAATACATCGCTGCCGCGGCAGGACTGCCGGGCACGAGCCGGTGGCGACGAAACCGGTGGGGGTGCAACCACCATGCACTCTCCACCCCGAAGGCCAAGATCGCCGACTCGCCGGATCCACCTCGATAGCGACTCCACCGCATCGTCAGATCCACGAGCTCGTCGTGATCAGCGCCAAGTTCTTCACGAACGACAGCAAGAAGTCGCTCGAACTCGCATCAAGCGTCGAAGAGAAGCGCAGCGTCAATGGGACCAGCGCGCTGGGCCCTCTGTCGACATGCATGCGCCAGGGGAACCAGGCGACTTGCCGTACACGGTAGGTTGCCCTGCGTTCACTCATGAGCTGCGGCAGGTCCAATGGCCCAGCACGAAGAATTTCAAGCCAGACGTACCAGAGAAGTACGACGGCAAGTCGCATCCGTCGGAGTTCCTCAGCATCTACACTATCGCGGTGCAAGCTGCCGGGGGGCGGGATGACAAGATCCTGGCCAACTACTTCCCGCTGGTGCTCAAGCCCAATGTCAGATCCTGGCTCATGCACTTGCCGAACAACTCCAGATCCTCCTGGGCAGACCTATGCCATCAGTTTGTCGGTGCCTTTACAGGCGGCCACAAGCCTCCTGGCCAAGAGAGCGACCTTCATCTGCTCGCCCAGAAGGAAGGAGAGCCCCTGCGCAAGTACATTCAGAGATTCAGCCGCGTACATCACAACATCCCAGATGTCCACCCTGCCGCGGTAATCAGCGCGTTCCATCAGAACGTGCGAAACCGCAGGATGCGGGAGGAAATGGCGATGTGCAAGATCAGAGACGTCAGTGAGCTATATGCCCTGGCCGACAAGTGTGCGCGTGCTAAGGAAGGGAGGAAACTCCCCAGAGAGAATACAGAAGCAGGAGGATCTGATAGTGAGGAGGTTGCCCCGGCAAGGAAAAACCGGCGGCGGAACAACAGGAAGAAGAAAGGCAAAGATATGCTGGTCGTTGAGCAATCCGGTAACGGAGGTAGCACCAAGAAAGCCAAGGCTGGAAGCTCCGGCGAGGGGATTGTCGGAGGCACCAACTACCAGGCTGTGGCGGTCACCGACAAGCAGGACGGCACCAACAAGCAGTACTGCAAGATCCACCACACCAAGGGCCATGATCTCCAGAGCTGCAAGAAGGTCGAGCAGCTTGTTGAGCAGCAAAAGGCTGAATACGAGCGGCGCGACAAGGAGAAGGCCCGGGAAGGTGCTGGAGGAGCCGGCAAGAAACGCCCCAGCCGAGGAGGACGCCGCGGCAAGGCCAAGCAGCGGCAAGGAGGTAGACCTCCCCGCGGCCGCGACAAGGATGAAGAAGACGACGACGATGAAGATATGGATGATGACGAGACCGATGAGCAGGAGTTCCAGAAAGCCACAGAGGTCCTGTGCATTGACGGCGGTGCTTCTCTGCATACTTCACACCGGCAGTGGGTGCGGGAAGTCAATGCGGCAGAACCACCCATCGAGTCATGCAAGCCTCTGAAATGGTCCAGCACGCCTATCATCTTTGATATTGAGGACCACCCCGATCGCATAACTGCGGTCGGGTGCTTGCCGATGTTGGTTTCACCAACTATCCGCAACCTCAAGGTCACTAAGATGCTAGTTGACGGCGGGGCCGGCTTGAATCTGATCTCCTCCGCGGTACTCCAGAAACTCCAGATCCCTGATGGCGAGCTCGAAGAGACCGGCACATTCCAAGGAATCAATCCGGGAAGGAGCAAGCCGAAGGGAAAGATCACGTTGCCGGTGACATTTGGCAGCGAGTTGAACTTCAGGACTGAGAGGGTCACTTTGACGTTGCTGACTTCCCATTGCCTTACAATGGGATACTCGGCCGTCCAGCACTCGCCAAATTCATGGCAGCCTCTCATTATGCATAGAACATACTGAAGATGCCAGGCCCGATAAGTGTCATCTCTGTCCCTGGCGACAAGAAGGATGCCCTTATCTGCGCCGACAAGATCTATCGGGAAGCAGCAGCCGCAACAGATCGCGAGTCACTTGCCGTTGAAGCTCCTGGGGCGAAGAAGAAGACCAAGTCCGGCAAGAGTTCTGATGCCCACTCCGGCAAGCGCACCTCTTCGGAGTGCTGCGCTACCGTCGAGGACGCACCATCGAGCTCCACCGGCAAGTGCAAGAAGACAATGGCAGCTCCACCAGAGACCAAGAAGGTGTCCGCCAAGGAGGATGGCACAGGTGGTACTTTCACCATCAGTGCCACTCTCGAGCCTAAATAGGAAAGCGCGCTCGTTGCTTTCCTACGGGCGAACGTCGACGTATTTGCGTGCCAACCGTTTGACATCCCCGGTGTTCCCAGGAAAGTAATTGAGCACCATCTTGCCGTCTGTCCTCATGCGCGGCCCGTCAAGCAGAAAGTGAGGAAGCAGGCAGTGGAGCGCCAAGAATTCATCGCAGAAGAAATCAAGAAATTGGAAGCAGCAGGCCTTGTCAGAGGAGTGCTCCATCCTACGTGGTTGGCCAACCCTGTAGTGGTGCGCAAGGCAAACGGGAAATGGAGACTTTGTATCGACTTTACCGATGTCAATAAAGCTTGTCCCAAAGACCCATTTCCCTTGCCGCGCATCGACCAGATTGTTGACTCCACGGCCGGATGTGACTTGCTTTCATTCCTTGATGCATACTCAGGATACCATCAGACTTCATGGCAGAAGAGGATGAGGAGAAGACCGCATTCATCACCCCATGTGGCACATACTGTTTTGTACGGATGCCTTCGGTTTAAAGAATGTTGGTTCAACATTTGCAAGGGTAGTCCATCACGCTTTTGAGCCGCAAATGCACAGAAATGTGGAAGCCTACATGGATGACATAGTGGTCAAGAGCAAGGACAAGGCGACTCTGATTCAAGATTTAGACGAAACCTTTGCAAATCTGCGCAAGATCAACCTCAAGCTTAACCCCGAGAAGTGCGTGTTTGGAGTCCCCTCCGGCAAGCTTCTCGGGTTCTTCGTGTCTCAGCGGGGAATTGAGGCCAATCCCGACAAGATCAAGGCCATTGAGCAGATTGAAGCACCAAAGCGCGTCAAGGATGTACGAAGACTTGCCGGTTGCGTAGCTGCTCTCAGCAGGTTTATCTCTAGGTCTGCTGAGTGCGCCCTGCCATTTTTCAAAATATTGAAAAAGGCAGGTCCAATGAAATGGACTCCGGAAGCGGAGGCTGCACTACAGGACTTAAAGAGATACCTGTCCTCCACTCCAACACTTGTCGCACCTAGGCCACAAGAGAAGTTGCTGCTATATATAGCGGCAACCAATAAAGTGGTTAGTGCTGCGTTAGTAGCGGAGAGGGAGGCGGACGATCAACCAGCAACCACGGCAGATGCATCCAACAACAAGCAGGGGACTTCACCGGCAAGCTCTGGTCCCGACAAGGATGGATCTGCGCAGACGCGAGAGAAGGTGCAGAAAAGAATGGTGCAGCGCCCGGTTTACTTTGTCAGTTCCCTTCTGCAGGGGGCTAGGTCAAGGTACTCTGGTGTGCAGAAATTGCTTTTCGGCCTTCTCATGGCCTCGAGAAAGCTGCGCCATTACTTCCAAGCACATGAGATCACAGTCGTCACTTGTTTTCCGCTGAAGAGGATACTGCAAAATCCAGAAGCAACAGGCAGGATTGTCGAGTGGGCACTGGAACTGTCAAGCTTTGGCCTCAAGTTTGAAAGCACTTCAACTATCCAAAGCAGAGCGTTGGCAGAGTTCATAGCAGAATGGACGCCAACACAAGATGAAGAAATTCCAGAAACAAGCATCCCCGTCAAGGAAGCAAGCAAAGAGTGGCTGATGTACTTTGATGGTGCCTTTTCGCTGCAAGGCGCCGGTGCGGGCGTGCTACTTGTTGCACCCACCGGAGAGCACCTCAAGTACGTAGTCCAGATGAACTTTCCCAAGGAGCAAGCAACGAACAATACCGTAGAGTATGAGGGTTTGCTTGCCGGTCTCAGGATCGCGGCAGACCTTGGGATCAAGAAGCTCATTGTCAGGGGTGACTCACAACTTGTCGTCCGCCAAGTGAACAAGAATTATCAGAGTCCGTTGATGGAAGCTTACGTTGATGAAGTGAGAAAGCTAGAAGAGCACTTTGACGGCCTACAGATGGAACATGTTCCAAGAGCTCAGAACGACATTGCCGATGGCCTGTCAAAGTGCGCCGCACTTAAGTTACCTGTGGAACTAGGGATCTTTGTGCTCAGACTGACTCAACCATCTGTAACGCCATCAACTGGACAGAGCAAGAAAAGGAAGTTGATTTCTGGTGACTATTTTCCGGTCGAGCTCCCCGAAGCCGCCGCCAAGAAGGTCCCCAAGATCAACACCAAGGGTGCTGAGGAGCAGTCTGCTCCGGCAAGCCTTAGGGCTTGTTTCGTTGAAGCAGACGCTCCCGACAAGTTTTGCTCCGGCAAGCTTGCCGGGGAACGTCAAGCTCCGGCTGAGCCGCAGATTCTCGCCGTAGAAGCGGATGTTCCTGCAGCAGCAGATGTGCCTTTAGTCCTTGTTGTCGAGCCGCAAGCTCCAGCATGGGCACAGCAGATTGTCCGTTTTCTTCAGACAGGAGAACTTCCTGAAGAGCAAGAAGAAGCGGAAAGAGTAGCCCGGTAGTCAAGTATGTACCAGTTTGTTGACAATACACTGTACAGAAGAAGACTCAACAGCGTGAAATTGAAGTGTATTCACCGGGAAGACGGACAAAAGCTGTTGGCAGAGATACATGGAGGCATATGTGGTCACCACATTGGCGCAAGAGCACTTGCCGGCAAAGCGTTCTGGCAAGGTTTCTTTTGGCCGACAGCCCTCCAGGATGCAACTGCACAAGTAACCAAGTGTGAAGCGTGCTAGTTCCATTCCAAGCAGATACACCAGCCAGCTCAAGCTCTCCAGACAATCCCTTTATCCTGGCCATTTCCGGTCTGGGGGCTCGACATCCTCGGCCCCTTTCCCCGAGCTATCGGGGGCTTTGAGTACTTGTACGTTGCAATCGACAAGTTCACAAAGTGGCCGGAAGTGGAAGGAGTGAGGAAGGTGACAGCACAGTCAGCAGTCAAGTTCTTCAGGTCGATTGTTTGCCGCTTCGGGATCCCTAACAGGATCATCACCGACAACGGCATGCAATTCATGAGCCGCACCTTCATGCAGTACGTCCAAGATCTTGGCGCCAAGGTCTGCTTCGCTTCTGTTGCTCATCCGAGAAGCAACGGTCAAGCGGAGAGGGCGAATGCTGAAGTGCTGCGCGGGCTCAAGACCAGGACTTTCGACAGGCTGCACAAGTGCGGAAAGAACTGGATTGAAGAGCTGCCGGTGGTTCTTTGGTCGGTCAGGACGACGCCAAATCGAGCCACTGGCCAGACACCTTTCGCTCTAGTCTATGGAGCAGAGGCAGTTCTCCCCATGGAACTCGTATACGGGTCACCTCGAGTGCTCGCTTATGATGAGCTTGAGCAAGAGCAGTTGCGACAAGATGACGCGCTGCTCCTTGAGGAGGACCGTCTTCAGGCTGCTGTACGGGCTGCTCGATACCAGCAAACTTTGCGCCGCTACCATAGCCGCAAAGTTAATGCCAGAAGTCTCGAGGAAGGCGACCTTGTTCTTCGGCGCGTTCAGTCCGCCAAGAATTCCAACAAGTTGACGCCGAAGTGGGAAGGCCCTTACCGGGTAAAACGAGTCACTAGGCCTGGCGCTGCCCGCCTTGAGACCGAAGATGGCATTCCGGTGAGCAACTCCTCGAACATTGAGCATCTTCGTAAGTTTTACCCGTAAGGCGCGGTTGCCGGAACGTGTTCCAGCAACCACCTTTTGTACAAGTCTTGCCGATGTTGCATGTAATCCTTTGTACAAAGCCGGGCGCAGACCCCGTGCATAAGTAAAGCTCATGTGCTCCGCACATCTTGTCAATTTCATGCTTTCTACTTTTCTTCGCATGCGTTATCTGACACTTTGTGCAGCACCTACCCCCGGTAAGCAATAACGAGCCGTAAGGCTCCATATCTTTATTTTCTCTTCTTTCTCTTTCTCAAAGGAAGGAAGGTTCCCTCGCACACAAGTTTGCCGGGGGGGAAGGAGAAGATAATGGTGTGGACCGGGCATCATTCAAGGAAATTTTGCCTTACCGGGAAGCAAACGACAGAAAAGCTAAGTTGCCAAAGTTTGAGCAATTAGTTTTAATTTTTAAGTTATCTTCCTCGAACGATCGTGCTTTGTATGGAAAACCTGTGCTTGGAGGAACCAACTCGTAGCTAGTTGCGCCCTTATTTTGTTTCGAGTCCGCTCAACAACTTAAGTGAGCTGCGACTAGTTGCGACAAGGTTTCTTGTCGGTAGCGGCACCGCCAGCAGGCTGCTGACATCCCGCACTCAGCGCTCGCGGCTAAGGTGCCTGCGCCGACAAGTTCCCTAAAAGCGTAAGGGCAAAAACATACAAAGGAAGGAATCAAGTAAAGGAAATAACATAGCAATCGCTACCCAAAATAGAGTCATATTACAAGATAGCTTGTCGCAGCTCTAATAGATTGTTTTCATAACATGACCAGCAGCGACAAGAGAAAGAGAGAACGAGTGGCCTAATCTACGCGATCGCCCTCAACCCTCTTGATCCCGCTCACCTTGTCCACAATGGGTGCGACAAGGGTCTTGAGCGCTTCCAGATCGGCATCCGGCGGCAAGGTCCTGAGGACGTTGGTGAGGTTGAGGCCTGGGTTGCGGAAGGCCACCTTCACCAGCACCTTCTGGAGAGCCCCCGCGCAGATCTTGCGCGACTCGTCGGCCAGCTGCTTTGGGATCTTCTCCCGGAGTTGCTGGAGGGCCGTCGCCACGCCTTTGAAGAACAAGCTGAGCTTGGCGCTGGGTTGGAGGTGCTCGTCGGAGGAGTACCCGAAATCTTCCATCCCCAGCAGTGCCAGCTCCCCGTCAATGGCTGCGGCAGCATCCACGAGACCCTCGGTCCAGTGATCCACATTCTCCCTAAAGGCGTTATGGGCGGCAGCAGCATTCGCCATCAGCGCCTCGTCGGCCTTGATCTTCTCCGACAAGGCCACCTCCCGCTCCCTGGCGCCGTTCAGCGTCTGAGTCAAAGTAGCCAGCTTCAACTCAAGATCCGCGTTGGAGTCCTTGGCGGCGCTGAGCTCTTTGCTCCTCTCAGCGAGACGACCTTGCAGCTCGCCATGAGCGGCGGCGTCCTTCTCGCGCTCACGCTTGAGCGCGGCAAGCTCCTCGCCGCTCGCCTTAAGATCGGCCTCCAGCTGCGCCATCTTCGTCTCCAGCTCCTTCTTGGCGGCCTCGGCAGCTGCGGCAGCATCCTTTGCTTCCTTGAGAGCCCTGCCAAATGTTTGCTCGCGCGCGGCAAGCTCCTCCTCGTGGCTATCAAGGTTGACCTTGCGCTGCGCCAACTCGCCTTCCTGCGCAGATAGCTTCTCGGCGGCAAGCCGCTGTTGCTCTTCAACTTCAGCCTTCTCGAGGAGGAAGGCTTTCCGCTCCTCGGCGACTTGCTCCCGCTCCTCTGCCAGGGCCCGGAGAGTTTCCTGCCTGAAGCCCCAGAGCTCTTCCGCGCGCTTCTTGATATCCACTCCTGCCTTCGCGACAAGCGCTTCCCGGGATACCAGCTTGGCCTGTCGGGCGTGGTAGAGCGACAACAGCTTCCGCAGCAGCCGCTCCTCCTCAGGCTCGTCGCTGCTGCTGCTTGGCGCATCAACCAGCGTCAGCCCAGCGGAGGCAAGCACTTCTCCATCCAAGCTCTCTCCTTCAACCGGCGCCCTGGAGCTTGACGCCCAGGGAAGCTTGATGAAGATACCATCGCAGACCTTCAAATAGGTGCCGGGCTGGGGCTCTTCGGAGCCTGGCGCTGCAGCAGCGGCGGAGGGATCCGTGGTCGGTGTAGTGCCTGACGCTCCTGCGGCCTCGGGGCCGTCAGTGCGATCGCCAGATCCCTCGCCAGCTTCTGCGGTGGCGGCTTTGGCGGCCTCTTCACCGGCGGGATCATCATCACCGGCTTCTCCTTCGGTGGCGATGGCGTCATCGGTATTGCTGCGTGTGTTCTCCTCGCCGGCGACCTCGGTTTCCATCGGCTCCATGGCAGATGGATCTGACGAACGAAGAAAGGAGAAAAATCAAACAAATATCCAAGAAGAAAATCAGAAGAAGAAGAACCCAAGGGAAGTTTTCAAGCAAGATGATTACCTGTACTAGGACCTGCAGTCGTGGTCTCAACCACCGGAGGGTCGCTGGTGCCGTCCCTTGCCGGAGAACCGTCCCTTGCCGGAGAATTCTCCCTTGCCGGAGAACGCTCCCTTGTCGGGGAATCCTCCCTTGGCGGTGTAGTTGAAGCAGATGGCATTTCGGGAGCGGCTTCCGGGCACCCTTGGTGAAGCTGCTCTGCTCCTACACCAATCAACAGTCAGATATCAGCAAAGAAAGAGCACCCATGCGCGCCTGACAGCTGGAAATAAACCATATACTCACGCTGGGGGCTGCGCTGGGGGCTGCTTGGAGGAAGGGTTGCCGGGTCCGGCAAGGTGGTCTCGGACATGTCCCCTGCCGTCGCAGTGGGATCGTCCTTGATGACAATCACCGGGGCCTTGGCTCTCTTCGCCGCTCTCTGGGCCAGCGTCTTGTAAAGGGATGGGTTCAGAGTGAAGCAAGTCAGATACAAGACAAAGCAACAAAATTGAAGAACTACAAGTACAGCCAAAAAAAAATCTTACTCTTCTTCTTCCTCGTCGGAGATGAGCGCGGAGAGATCGAAGTCTGGCTCGCCTCCGGTGCGACGAGGCGGAGGAGTAGGTTTCCTTGTCCGCTTGGCAGGGGCAGTAGCGGTGGACCGGGAAGACCCCGCTCCAGTTGCCGCAGCGGCGTGAGGCGCTCCCGTGGCAACATTGCTTGCCGCGGTTGAGCGTGTCGCACGGCACGACGGCTGTTGACTCGTCTGCCGCCCCGCTACGTCCCCGGCCTTGCGGAGACGCCTTCTTGGTGGAGCTGGGGGCTCCGCTTGCGGCAAGCTAGCTGAAGGTGGGGAGGAGGAGGAGCCGATCTTCAACGAGTCGCTCGCGCCCTCGGCGGGCTCGCTCGACTCGACTTCAGGCCCGACAAGCTCTTCCTCGCCGGCAAACTCCTCTCGCTCGACAAGGCTTGCCGCCACTTCTGCCTCTGTCTCCTCCACGGTGAATCCAAACTCGCCCGCAGCAGCTGCTGCCGCCGCCTCTTCCAGCCTAGTGGCGATGCGCTGCATCTCCTCTTCGATGGTCTCGCGAGTGAGGCTCTTCTGTTCATCGGGGCGGACCGCCACTTCTACCAAGCTGTCAAAGAACTCCTGCACGACGTCGTCTGCAGGCTCTTGCCAAGTTGGAACGATTCCATGCGAATCGCACAACGGCATAATTGCACGGATGCGGTCGAGCAAAGAGTTGTTGCACAGCGGAACGACACCCGCTGGCAACATAAATGCTTCGGGATGTTGAGGATCGCGCTTGAACAACTCCAGGATCATCGCGTCCAGTTCCAAGACAGTGAAGTTGAAATTGAGGCCTGGGCGCAGCCTCATGATATCCGCTGCATTCTGGAACTCCCAGGTGGGTCTCCTCCTCTCCTGCAGGGGGGCGATGCGGCGGCGAAGAAAATCTGCGCCAACGGCGCCTACGGTGAGCCCGGCAAACCTGAGGCGTAGGATCCGGGTGACGGCAATCCTCAGCCTATCGTCTTCCCGGGGCCACGTTGCTCCAATCGTTGCTGCGCGCTATTGGGACTTGGCGCTGGGCGATAAAGGGCTGCGGGTTCTCCTCGACGATCCAGCACCAGTCTGCTCTCCATTTTTCCCACTTGCTGCGGAGCTCTCCCTCCAGATAAGCTTCCTTCTTGCTGACTCTCGAGATCCAGGCGATTTCGCCGGATAAGGGCTCCCCTCTCTCGACTCGGGGCATAAAGAAGTGGCGGAAAAGAGCTACGTTTGGATAGACTCCGACAAAGTTTTCGCAGAGATGTGCGAAAACTGCCATGGTCAGAACAGCATTGGGGGTGAAGTCAAGGAGGCGGAACCCGTAGGTGTTCATGATATCGCAGAAGAATTCAGAGAAAGGCGGGCAGAGCCCGCAGTAGAAGAACAGCGCGAAGAAAGGGTATCCATTCGGAGCTAGTTCTGAAGCGGCAGCTGGGAGTACCTTCGTACGCGGGTGCGCTCGCGTCTCCGTCGACCAGAAGAGGTAGTAGTACTCCCTCAGCTCCTTCGCGGCGAGCTGCGGGGGGAAGATTGCCCGCACCTTTCGCAGTGCCGCGAGCCGCTGCGCCTCGGCCGACTTCACGACCTACCCCTTGTCGGCTTTCGGAGCCATGGCGGAGGTGGTGGGGGAGATAGACGGAGTTGGTGATGCTGGTGGCGATGGGGGGCAGAGCGCTGCTCTCTTTCAGCTTTGGGAAGAAGGGGGGAGCGGCGGAGATTTCTGAGATTGGAGTAGCAACCGGCGAGATGGGCGAACTGCCCCTGTTTCCCCTGCTTATAAAGAGGGAGGGGGCGGGCGTTCCATCTTTCTGAATAAAGAAACCACCCATGATCTCTCCCACGACGCCGCATTCAACGCGTGCCGTTCGGGAAGGGCGCGGTGGATACGGAGAAAGATACGGCGTAACCCAGGCCGCGCGTGCCCATGCCCTATTTTGGGCCTAGCCCAACAGCGCTCGGCACCGTGTGTGGCCCAGGCCCGGGGGCTCCTGTCGGTGTACTAGAGTAGGGGTACCCTAGTATCCCGAACTCGTGCACGGGCAGTTGCAGCACCCCGCGGCAAGGCTTGCCGGGTGACCGCCAAGGTCCTCCGAGGTTCTTGTGGAGCCATTCAAGAACAAAGTATTCAAGCCAAGGAGACAAGACCCCGGCAAGAGGAGCTTGCCGGGAAGGCCAACCAAGGCATCTCAAGGAACTTGCCGCGACGCGCCACGCGTCCCGGCAAGGCTCGGTGAGCGACAAGCTTCCGGACGCGACAAGACAACGACCGCGGAAAGGCGCTTGTCGCGGCAAAGCTACCACCCTGTACCCGCGCTCCAGCACATCCATCAACGTGTCGCCCTGGGGCCTTCCCAGGCGCGCGTGGCAAGAGGCTGTGCAGCCAGCGGTGCGCGGTGGCAAGCGGCGCTGACAAGATTGCCATCATGGCGAGCTATGGCGCCCCTGACGGTCCTTTTTTGGCACTATTTGGGCGACATAGACGGGCATTTAATGCCTTTGTCCCCTGCCGTCAGGGTTAGGTAGGATACACTGTGCAGGTAGCTGTACCAACCACAATCCCTTTTTCATTTTTACCCCTGTCTATGTTGCCACCTGTCGGTGACCCCTTTTAGCATATAAAAGGAGGCCCATGCGCAACATAGAGGGGGGTGGGAGGGAGGCAGAAAAACACTCACGCTCGGTCTCGTTAGCAGCTAGTGTGTACTGTAGCACTCAACGCTCCCGAGCAAGAACTCAATACACTCGGACATGCAGCAGTAGGAGTATTATCTCTCCGGAGAGCTCCGAAGCTGGGTAAACCGCTCGTGTGCTTCGCCTCGATCTACTCTTCGTGCGATCTCCGCCTCCCGCCGAACCGAAAGGGGCCCGGCCCGCCGGTCCCCATAGGTGTTCGTGGATCAGCCTTCCCCGACATAAGTCGATTTCAATATGAACTACATACGGATATATATAGACATAGTTTAAAGTGTAGATTCACTCGTTTTGTTCCGTATGTAGTCCATATTGAAATATCTAGAAAGACTTATATTTAGGAACAGAGGGAGTACATAATAAACTTTAAACATGCAATTTGATGCAAACACCAAAAATAAACAGATGTTGCATTCATGCCTAACCAAATATACACAACAAAGTTTGAAGGCTTGAGAAGGACAAACTTACATTACTTGTGAAGACATGCTCTATAAAGCCCTTGTCCATGCTGATGGGGGGGGGGGGCAATTCAAGAAGTTTACCACAAAATCTTCTTCATAAGCATTGCCTTTATTCTACATTTTGTTAAGAGTATATATAGATGTGATAATATACGAAAAAATGGAGAATATTTAAGATAAGATGAAGAGTGATGCTACATAACCAAGTAGCTATAAATGTATGTGCAGCGATACAGGCATAAGGCACAGCCAAGAGCAATGCACAACTAAACTTCTTCAGTACCAACCTTATGGTAAGAGTAAATATAGATATGATGTGTAGAAAATGGAGGGCAAAGGAAAATAAGCTGCAGAGTGATGGTACATGAACAACTACCTGTTAATATAAGTACACTGATAAAGGACAACATGTACTTACAAGAACAATGCAGAGCTAAAAAAATTCATTGGCATTGGATATATTCTACACTAATGTAACCATTCATACATATCAGATAATTTGGAGCAAACAATTGATAAGCAAGCTATCATGCATACTACTGTCACATAATGAACCAGGTATGTATGCAAGTACAGTGATACAGGACAACATGTACTAACAAGAGCAAAGCTGCAGACAGCATATTTGCAATATCCTGTCGTTCTTTTCAAACCGAATTCTTCTTCGAGCAGATTTCCTGCAAAAAAGATCCGTAAGGCACATGCAGAAAAGTAGAAGTTCAAATTGTCATGTGATTTCATAGACAGTACCTCATCCTGGGAACGAGACCAGTGCATAACAAGGGTTTTCCATTCAATGTCTTCTAAATTTAGCACAGGAGACTTCGCCAGAAATTCGTTTATAGACTTGCCATCAAAGTGTGATTTCCTCAGGTAACACCGATACTGCTGCAATGCTTCCTTGAAAAGCACAAGCAAGCTTTGCTCGTCATGACTATCCAGATTGACCCTCGCCTAGTTACAACAATGTAATGTAAATCATTGATGTGTTCGATCAGCAGAAAACAGGAAAATCATAACCATGAATAATAGCACTTACACGTAAGTTGGACAGGAAGATGTGAAAATGGTGTTTGTCTTCACTATGATCTTCCCATTATGGGAATATATGCACGTAGTCCCTAACAACATTGAAAGCATTTTCTTTTAAACCGGGAATAAGTGGAATGGGGTTCCAATCTACAGGAATTGGCCGTCTCTGCAGTTGGGATAGGTCTTCGGCCGGTGGACTTGCTGTACTTTTTGCTGGAGTGGGATTTTTCTATGGTACGGCTGGTGCTATGGTAAATGAAATCGGTATACTTTTGCTGGAGTGCAGGTCCTGTGTGGTGGGGCTAGTGGTGTGGCCAGTGAAGTATGGGTACAGTCTACTGGAGTCGGTCCTACATTTTGTGTCACTGGTTGTACAACCAATATAAGTGGGGCGCTGTCTGATTTCTCCGTCACCACCACGTTTTTCAAGGACTTTGCTGGTGCTCCTTCGGGTTCGGCAATCACCCTCTTCCTTTTTGATGGCTGATGCACGAGAATAACATTTGAGTGGAAAAACATGGTATGATGACAGATGGAATATGTATTGATAATGGATGGGTATGGCATCTCGAGTTATATGATGAGTAAACTAAGCAGATGGCGGTGCAACAAAGTAGAAGAAATGCAAGACAACATATGCAAGATACGCGCAATAAATAAAACCTTGCCAAATTAGAACATGCACCTTGATGGGTGAACAGGACATGCCATCTGCCTTTGACTCCTCGAGGTTAGAATAGTCATTACTTGCTGGAGTAAGTGGGGAGCGTATGAGTTTCATTGCTTCCAGAATGGCACTCAATGCCTTGGTGCCAATTTTGTAAGTCATTGCAGTGTTCCACAATATTCTTCTGATGCGTGGATTCTGATATTCACTGTAATTGCGTATAATATCTGAGAACCATGAAAACATAAATAGTTGTGAGATTATCTTTGTAATGCAGATGATATTCTAATATAGGGCGCCCCTGTAAACACTTGTGTGCTATCACTGATTCTGATGAGCGAGCTCATGTGTGCTGTAATATGGTGCATGCATTTATATAATCTGGCACAAGTACACAAAAAAATAGGCTCCAGAAGTAAGGATAGCTGGCAGATGATAGGTTCACAATATACTGTATAGAGAGTTTATTGCCAAACCATGATAACAAGAGCACACAGCAACTAGGCAGATCATAGTGTACATAACATGGGTACACCATAACCACGATATATAAATCGGGAAAGTGGAACTGGCTTGAAAATACGGTGTTGTATTGCCGCTAGTAATTGAAAGCCTATCGATCACGTACAAGCCAGCTCTATCAGCTGTTGACTGTAGATGTCCCTGCGCCCCTTCCTGACAAGGAGCATACTGTATGTACTAAATACAGAATAAACAAAGAGGAACATGTTAAAGAACATAAGAGGAAGCATATTCTGAACAAGAGTCATTAGGATCATATTCTGAACAAGAGTCAACAGGTGGGGAGCGTATGAGTTTCATTGCATCCAGAATGGCACCCAATGCCTTGGTGCCAATTTTGTGAGTCATTGCAGTGTTTAGCTTCAAGAGTGGACTGCTGCTAGTGCGACACAAAGCAGCTACACAGATCATAGTGTAGATATAATGGGAAAAGCTTGAGCATCAGAGTAAAATCAGCAAAGTGGAACTTGCTGGAATATATGTGCTAGTTTGCCGGTACGGCTAGAAAGGCTTCGGATACCAACTCTCTTCAGGTGAAGGTGCGGTACTGTTAATATCAGTGTAGCTCTCAAAGGCAACACAACTCCCCGCATTTCCTTGCTGTTCTTATAGGATTCAAGTGGGCAGGCCACTACAAATCCTATTCCTATGTTTACAAGATCCTACGAATCAAAGAGGCTCAAAGTGTCCATCACAACCGACCGTATAGACCTCTACACTGCAAATGTCCCTGCTCATCTTCAGTACAAGGAACATACTGTACTACTATCAAACTCCCTCCGTTCCAAAATATAAGTCTTGGTAGAGATTTCCACTATGGATCACATACAGATGTATCCAGATACATTTTAGAGTGTAGATTCACTCATTTTGCTCCATATGTAGTCCATGGTGGAATCTATACAAAGACTTGTATTTAGGAACGGAGAGTACATATTAAAGAAGAACGGAAGAGGAACATGGTAAAGAAGAGCAAAAAGATTTTGGATAATAAAATGTTGGTTGCGCAGTGCCCACACATGATGAACCAGAGCGCATTAAGAATGCAACTCCCAGCTGTCTCTCGACCATTTCAGGCGGTTGGATGAAGATCCTACGTCTTCTAACCCATCTTCTTCCTCGTCTCTGATTCTTCCCATACAGAACACCGCACGGGCCGCCGGCCGGACCACCGGCCCCACCGCCGGTGTTCCTCCGCCACCCCCACCCCCGCCCCAACCCCCACCCGCATCGAGTTTTCTTCGTTCGGCGAGGCCCCACAACCACCCGAGCCCCTTCGTTCACACCGGTGAACTCCGGCGAGCTCTGAAAAAATTTAGTCTACTGTGATTTAACTAGTGTGGAATATAAAAGGGGAAAACCATAAGCATTGGGAGTATAGTGTTGAGCGTGCCATGGCGGATCTAAAGGTGCAAAACGGACAAAGGCAACTTCGCAACCAAGACAAGAAATCAGAGTAAAGTAGTGGCGATCTATTTTCTTGCCTTGATAAATAAGTTGAGCAGATACGAAAGAGTACCGCATCTGCTGAGAATTTGATAGTGCTGCGGTAGCGATGGCTGTCGGCGGCGTGGAACCAGATCTAGGAGGGTAGACGGTGGCGGTGGGTCACGATGGACGAGACAGTCGTAGGAGCGGCGCCGGCAAGGTGGACGACGGCGGGGATGAAGCGAGAGGACGGGATGCAAGGATCCCGGTCCGAAGCCATGGATGAGAGAGGCCGATCTCTTGTAATGGACGGCGGCGTCGACGTATCAGCTCCGGCATGGTGGAGGAGGACGGCGGTGGATGGGGTGGCGGGCGGCGGTGGACGGAGGAGGGTGGGGTGGAGAGGGTGTTTTGGCGCCCACAGCGTACGAATGGGGAAAAGGGAGGTAGAGAGGAAGGGAGGAACCATGTATTCAGGGCGTGCTTGTCTCAAATGCGAGGAAATTTACAAACTTAGCCCCCGTTTCAAATTTCTACTACATCACAGCAACATTAGTCGGTTGGGGATAGGACGGTAATCTCGCATACACCGAATATTTGCCGACGATAGTTTGTTTTTGCGCCCACCATGTATATGAATATGAATCGGGGAGGGAGTCGATTTCGGCCGAGGGCACACTGTGTTTCGGCACCCACCGTGTATGAATCCGGGTGAGAGGCGGTTACGTCACATATGGGTGAAATTACAAACCTACCCCTATCAAAACCTATAGAAATCCAGCAGATATGCTTTGCGTGGTAGGGATAGGCAGTAGTAATTTCCATCTCGTAGAGTGCACGTTTACGCTCGTGCCAACTCAATTCAAATCCCGTTTGTATTCTATTTTTTCGGGCGGGATCCATTTTCAATTGCAATTATATTCTATATACATCATTGTTTTATATACTTTCAAAAGCACAACGAAGAATTCTGCTCCTTTATATGTATAATATGATTTACAAATACAACGATCTCGAAATCTTAAGGTTGAATTCGAAAAAATTTAACCAAATTATGTTCTACTAAAATGTATGGATCAGTAATATCTACATATTAAATAACATAGATGTGCATGAATTCATATGAGTATGCATGTTTGATAGATCAATTTTGGTTCGAGTATGGATTACATGTATCATCATCTCGAATTCAAATATTTGAATCCCTTTTTTGTTTACTCCTTTCACGCCCATCTCTCTCGCATGCATGCTCCTTCAGGTAGCTATCACTCTCTTTTCTCCAGCTCACCCGCACGCTCACTTCATGTTTCTCCTATCCTCGCAAACATGGTCTCCCAATGTCTCCCTTGAGAAGTGTCACACTCTCCCTATCATTATACATTACACGATTTTCATTATCTATCACGTCTCTACTGTTCTCTGGTATCACTCGGTACCTAAGCTTTCTTTTTCACCGCCACACACACAGTCTCTACTCGTCTTTCACTTTGTCTTTCTCTCTATGGGATTCTCTCACACACCCTATATGTCTCTACATATGACTCATACCACTAAAATTACTCTCTCTCTCTCTCTCTCATGTAGACACAACATTTGTTGCGGTCTCCTTTACGTCTCCATCCCAGACTAACATTATTCATTTGTTTACCGATCAGACAACCCCGACTACCATCTCCTCTCTCTCTCTCTCACACAAACACACACACACAACTCCTGCTTCCACTCCCCTTCCCGACTACCGTCTCTCTCTCTCACACACAAAACTCTCGCTTTCGCACGCCGACTCGTATTTCTCTCACAAACATTTATCGACTAGCTATCCTCTAGATAGGTTTATACACCCGCACACTCGTGCTTCCACCATCGCATACATGGCTCTCTCCCGCTCCTTGTATCTATGTAGCTTTTTCTTCCCTTCTTGAGACACGCCCTCTCGATCGTGCACACACACACTATCGCCTCATTTTAAGCTGATACCTATTGCACAGACACTCTTTGTGTCTTTGTCACACATGCACTCCGTCCTCCTCCACTCTCCCTCTATCTCTCACACACATGGGCTTTTTACAACAACTAGCAAGATGCCCATGCGTTGCATGGAACATCAAGATGCATTTGTATGAGTAGTTTATCTTGTGGGGGGAAAGGATGAACGAGGGAATGCCTTATTTGCAAATGTGGAGAGGGGTGTGGGTATCTTTTTGAAAAATTGTCATAGTTTCCTTCCTATCCGTCAGATATAGATCGGATGGCCTATATTGCAGGATGGCAGGCACACGATCATCACCGACAATGCTTTTTATAAGAGTGGGGATAAAAAATAGAGTTGGTGATGATGGTGGGCCTGCCATCTTGCAATGTAGGTCGTCCGATTTATATCTGATGGATAGGAAGGAAAATATGGCAATTTACCCGCACTCTTCACCACATTTGCACATAAGGCCTTCCCTCGTTCATCCTTTTCTCCCACAAGATGATGTTCCGTGCACATTGGTGTTATGTAAAGGCAACGTTAACAAATCTCTACTCTTGAAGCAGAGTTGGTGATGATGGTGGCTACCATCCTGGAATATAGGCCGTCCGATCTATATCTAACGGACAGAGGAAACTATGAAAATTTACGCGCACTCCTCTCCACATTTGTAGATAATAAGGCCTTCCCTCGTCCATCCTTTTCTCCCATAAGATCTTGATGTTCCGTGCAACGCACGGGCATCTTGCTAGTATACCCTAAAACCCTAGGTGCATGATTGCTGCGTTCGCGGGTACTGGGTACATGGTGGAGCACCTTTGTAGGAATAGTCAGCTCGCGTGATAATTTGATCCGTAGGAGTTGATGGTCGGGACCATAGGTGAACAACTTGGAGCGCGGTTGCTCACTAGTTGCCACAGATCGAGTAGCCACGTTTAAAATATCATTTTTTAGCGGGGTTAAAGGTTCCGATTTTCAATGGAACGTTATAAGTAGTAAGTAGCTTTTAGAACGATTGGTATGGAGCGAAAATGGAATTCATAGTACTACGTACCTCCTTGGCGTATGGTTGTATGGGTTTATGTTGCGAGATGTTGAACCTGGTAGTTCTAGGGCAAATACTATGGTTTAGATTTAGATGCTGGTTTTCAGTAATGAAAATCGGAAGGGGAAACCCTTCTTTGATTAAAAAAAAACTACTACCTCCATTCTGGTTTACTAGTCCCCATCATACTTTGGGTCAAAGTTTGTCCACAAATTTTACTTGTAAAATGTGAATGGAAAACGAGATTTTGTTAAACCCAAACAAAAAAGGACTGGAGGGAGTGATTGCTCTGACATGGACGCGACCTCTCATAGCGCAGGCATTGAACCGGTGCGCCGGCCAAGAGGGCCGCACTCGCTGCAGGCCCGGCTAAGCGCGCCTCCTCGCCGCGTGCAACCAGCTTAAGACTGCCCCGTCTGCCTTCATTGAATCCACGCGTGTGCCGGCAACACGTCCTTCCGCGAGCTGGCAGGCATTTTAGAACACAAAAAATGACTAAAATATATTTAATTTACGCATGGTCTTGACTTGTTGTGCTCGCACTGGTAGCAGGAACTAGTAGAGGTTTTTCTTTATTTATAACTCTCCTCACATTTTTTTGGCTTTGAAGTGAATCATGGTTGTGGACAGATATCTGTGAACATGAGTTTGATGTGGAAGTTGAACTTGGAATGTCGGGCTTGCGCGTGAACTATACCATGTCCAATGCTTCGTGTGTTATTTTTGGAAAGTAATTGCTGTTATTACATGACCGAAAAAACATTTTGTGCCACATCAGTAGATGCACAAACATCACAACAGGCATGCTGACTGGATAAACATTTGAACCTAGCTATTATGAAGGAAATTTTGTATTGACAACAGTTTTAGATAGCAGGAGACGCCTAGCCTGCTCTGCCTCTGCTAGCTTATGCCTGGCTTCTTCCATCTCCTCGTTGGCTTGGGTGAAGAGAGCATCTGATTGCTCTTTTCGCTTCTTCAGGAACTCAGCTACATTCTCAAGGGCTGCTGCACACTTTCTTTCAGCCTTTACTAATGCCACGAGGGCACGAACAACTGACGACTCCACCTGGCTTGTGTGTAATCCAGCATCATCTGGGAATTTGCACCTTGTGTCTAATCCAGCATCATTAGGGAACCGGCACCTTGTGTGTAATCCATCCTCATTTTGGAAACATGATCTCGAGGTTGACCATACTTCCCTCCTCGCAGGAACTGCATCCTGGCATGAAGTTACTTCTTTTTGAGATGAATACTCAGAGCAACCTAGATCGATTTAGTAGAAGCCAGATAAACAGAACTCAGAGAAGTGAATTCAAAAGGAAAAGAAATATAAAAACAGACTACAAGGTGAGAACACCCACTTCCCACATCAAGCTATAAACGAAAGCATTAGGACGATTAAGACTCTTCTTATTACACATCGAAGAACACCACGCTTAAGAGAAACAGAAGCTACAACATATACACATCGAAGAACATGAGGCTAAGTGAAAGTAATTGAAAGGGTGTTACTTACCAAAGCTCGTTTTACAGGTTCGGTGCAACTCCTCTTTAACTTGCCACGCTCCTTGAAGATGTCGCGAATATCCTGTGTTTGGTCTTCATTGCTCCTCTGCATGTTCGCACTCGTGGTTTTAAAATCTCAACATGGCAAGAAAAATATACTACTAGTAATACTCGCGCATCTTGTGGGCAACATTAAAGCACTCGTCTGCCATGTTAGAGCATCTCCAATAGAATCGCAACGCGCGGCGCTATAAAAAAGCATTTACAGTGCTGAGATTGAGAAGTAGATACTAGAGAGTAGAGGATAGTTCTCAGCATAGATAGATAAAAAAAGATAATTCAACTACTCCTTGTCGTTTGACTCCTCCTCGGTGATGTCCTTCTACGACGTCTGACTGTAGGCGTGAAGATACCAGTCGTCGTCGGATTGCCAGGGCGACGCTGCTCCTTGGCTCATGTTGAACTGAGTGTTCGCTTTTCGCCTACGCTTGTCCTCGCGATAGGTGGCTCGCTCCGCCCTCCTCTTATCCCTCTCCGCCCTCCTTTGCACGTAGAACTCACGCTCGTTGATGATGTCCTGCGGGAAGTGTTGGCGCCACAGCGCCATGGCTTCCTCGTCCATCTCGGTGATGCCGAGACGGTGCTCCCACCTCCGGTTGTCGCGACGATCCTCGTCGGTGCTAAGCCGCGGCAGAGGCGCGAGCTCCTGCGCCCGCTCCCGCGTCGGCATGCTGGGGAAGTTCAATGTTCTATGAGGCCACCAGAGGCGCCACGCCGCTGCGGTGTACGCGCGGGCGGCCTCGTTGGCGGTGTCGAAATTGCCGAGGCCGAGGCGCAGCCCGCGGAACCGGATCTCGGCGGAGAAGCCGCCGGAGGGGCGCGCGGACGCCGCATTATCCCCAAGTTTCCCGGTGACGCGGCGGCATGGTGGCGCGGTGGCGGCGAGGCGAGGAAGAGTAGGGAGAGAGCGATGGCGAGGCACAGAGTGGGGAGAGAGCGGTGGCAAGGCACAAAGCGGTGGGAGGGCGTTGGATTTTATAAAGCGCGCCGGACGCCGCGCGCCAAAACTAACGCACACCCGGCTGCTTTTTCCCGCGCGTGCGGGATCCTTTCCCAACGTCTCTGCTATCTCTACTCTCTTCTCTACTGTTATATTTATTTAATATTTAATATTTAATATTTATCTCTACTTCCTTCACTGTCTACTTTTTTTCTCTATATTTTTTTCTTGCAATATAGGCCGTCCGATTTATATCTGACAGATAGGGAGGAAACAAATGGGAATTTTGCAAAAAGATACCCATACCCCTCTACAGATTTGCAAATAAGGCCTTCCCTCATTCATCCTTTTCTCCCACAAGATAAACTACTCATACAAATGCATCTTGATGCGTGCAACGCATGGGCATCTTGCTAGTTCTAAAAACCTTTCCATCATTTGCCACACTACTGGTTGCAGATGAAAAACCTACCCAAGCACAGCGTGATATAGGAGCGATGCACAATTACAAGCTGATATTCTGTTGGACAATGGAGGCTACCAATTACTTTTATGGGAACAATAGCACCCGAGAAATTTGAAGGGTAGGTATGAACAAAGTTGGAACTGCACATGTACTGCTAAGTGATTCAATACACACATTACCAATCGAGGAGGAGAATGATGGTCGCAGCGGCCTTTGTGAGTCATGGTCGGCAACGGGAGTCCGTTCATTGTCCACGACGGTGGTACTTCTGCGCGTGGCGTCGGCTTCCGAGAAGCAGGTCCGACACCGTGGAAGACGATGCCGGGGAAGAGGCTCCGTGTACGACGACGACGGTGGACCGGCTCTAGTGCGGCGTACGAGGTCGTCGATGAGGCAGATGCGCTGCGGTGGACGAGTGCGCCGATGTAAAGGGGAGGAGCACGAAGGCTGCGGTGCCGTGGAGAAGTCTATTTTGCGGTGGGGATAGAAAATGGGGAGTATTCAGGTGTACTACTCTGGGTGCCGGGGTGGGGTTGGCTGGGTAGGGTGAACCTGAAGTTACGAAAACAGCCCCTACCAAGCGTCACACGTAGGCCTGTTCCGAAGGCTATGATGGTAACTTCCCACTTCTTGAATCAGGGTCGCGGGAGATTTTCCCGCCGACCTCAAAATTTTGTGACACTGGACTCCACGTGTGGCGTGTTTAGTGATTCGACTAAGCAACTAGCGAGTAGTAGTAGTAAACTCTGCATATTAGGTTTGACCATAGTCAAACTTCCTAAAGTTTGACCAAGTTTATAGAAAAATATAAACATTTACCATAACAAATATGTAGGATGTGAAAGTACATTCAATAATGAATCTAATGGTATTTATTTGTTATTGTATATGTTAATATTTTTTGTTATAAGCTTTCTGAGAGTTTACAAAAATTGACTTTGACCAATGCTAATACGCGGACTTAAATAAAAACGGAGGGAGTACACATTTGTTTTATTAGTTTGTAGTGAACTAATCATTTGTTGAAATTGTGAAATAAATATATTAGGCTATTGACTTCGAATATAATGGTCTATACAATTCAATAGTTACAATCATTGTCGAATCCCAAGATGTATACAAGGTCTATAGTACTTCACAACATGCTCAAACTCACATAATCCCAGTCAAATGAGAATCTAAATGCATTTCATAGTTATTAGTTTGTAGGATGCAACAAAAACAACCATAACTCTACATCAGCCATTATAGAAGCAACATTTTGACATATCCCAATGTGTGAATGAAACGTGCAGAGAGAGCTTTTGAAGATGAAGCAGATAGGGCGGTAAAGATTGTATGTATGTGGACGAGAGAGTAGGAGACAAACCTAATGAGACAAAGAGAGAGAGATAGAAAGAGAAAGAGAGAGGAAGAACTTAGGTTTGTGAGAAAGATGGAGACATGTAATATACGTGAGATGCGTGTGCATCCGGATTCTATATACGTGGAAGGAGAAGAGATAACATGTTTGATGAGAGAGGTGGAAAAACATGGACGAGAGGGGAAGGATCTCATGGGTTGAGGGATTGACAATTTTGTGCGGGGGAGAGAGGGATTGGTAATTTTGTGCAAGAGAGAGAGAGAGAGGGTGGGGGGAGGAGTCAGTCAGCTGTCGTCACATCACCCTGCTTCCAAATGACCCCGCATTCTCTAACGCGGTGTGGTCGCCGTCTTCGATCTGCTCGATGCCCTCTTTGAAGATTGAGGTGTTGTGCATGTTGGGGTGCAAAGAAGCACAAACGAGAGTGGTCACCGTATAACCTTGGATGGGGATGAATTGTGTGCTCGGGGGAGTGTGTGTGTGTGTGTCACACACACACACACAAGTAAACTAGAAGACCGTTCTCTCATGTATACACAACGTATCGACATCTGTCTATGTCTCACTCATGCATGATCATTTGCACATTCACACCTCTCTATGTCTGTATCACACGCACACCGTCTCCACATTGCCCTTCTGCCACAACACACATATGGACACATACACACGTTCTCTCTCAGTCACACACACAAAATAAGTATTAAAAAGAACTAGGGTGCACCTAAAACGTCCAAATCCAAATAAACATGAACTGGAGCTAAATTCAAATATATGGAAATATTGCAGCGTCAAGAACTTTCCCAGGAAAAAAAAGTTGAGTAATATTCGAGGATTGTTTTCACACACACAAAAATGTTCAGTGGATGTCCTTCGAGCGCGACATGGTGACACACCGTTTGATCGACCGCGCGGCCACGGTTCACGTGCTTGCACAGGATTCCGTGTCATGGATGTGGTACTAACTTCAAAAAAAACTAATAAAAGCGCTGTCTAAGTCTAATGTTTACGTGTACTAGTACGGTTTTCTTTTAAGTTTGACCAACCTTATATAAAAATAAAGTAAGCTCCCACACGTGCACTCATCAATATGCCACCGCCGCCGTTGCGCATGCCGGCGCCTGCCTGCTCCGGCCAACAATTTCTCGCCCATCACCGCCGTGTCGCCGCCATCCCTATGCCATGAAGCCGAAGGCTCGCCCGCTCACATCGTCTGCAGTCCCTCCTCGACATGCCGCCGCACTGCCAAGCACGCGAGTAGCTGGTGGAGCCGCGTCTATGCACGCAGGGTACAAAGAGGAGGACGAGCGCGTGCTCTAGCATGCCGGCGAGGAGGAACTAGCGTGTCATTGTCATCTCCGCCCGCGCGGAGGAGGCGCGCATGGTGGCTATCGCGGCGGAAGCCGGTCGCGCGCGCGTCGAGCCCACAAACCGGGTGCGGACGCGGAATCTACCTTCGAGACCTTGAATGCCACATGGATCCTGCAATCTGAAGGAGCAATTTGGGTCAGTCGACTCATGTGAGCCGTTTGATGCAACATGGATGGCTAGAAGGGCTTCTTCCACCTCTTCTGCCTTCTTCTTCCTTCACTCCGTCGAACTTCTTTCACAAATCGACTGACCCAAATTATACTACTATTAGTATGAACGTATTAAGTACAGTAGGAACACGAAGATACGAGCAGTAGTACGAACTGCAAGAAGAACAGTAGTAAGACATAGTACTAGTACTACTGTACGTACTAAAGAGTTCAAATTACGAGAAAGAACATAAACATAGTTCTGCTGGGGCCTCAGCACAACACACCCTTGAAAATAAACTAAGCAACTAGTCCGCTTGACACTGCAGTAGAACCAGCATAGCGACGGCACTGCCACCTACTCGGAGTCCGAGTCCACGTCCTCGACTTCGTCCTCGTCCCTCTGCCTCTTCCTCTTCGCCGATGCTTCTTTGCTTGAACCAGACACTGGGCTCTGCTTCTTCATCCAGCCCTTGTAGATATTTAAACAAAGGTAGGCATCCATTACTGTGTACAGGATGTGATCTTCATCTAATGTCTTCGGCTCCCATGCATGATGAAACTCGTGATGAGGTTTCTTCAGTTTAGCGTACGAAGGATCAATCATGGCTGCTGCCAGGGTCAGCATTGAAGGTTGAGAGGAGGACACCAGGCTTGCCTTCTGGAGATCAAAGGGCTGGCCTACAACGAGACCTATCCGACGCAGGACATCCCTGTCGTTCTTAAAGCCTACAGTAACGAATTTCACTCTTTTGTCCTTGAGGAAGTTCTTAAAATCCTGGCACTCAACGTCGGCATGGCATATGTGGTAGACCAAGCAAACGTTATGTACGCAAACCTGGATCACGGCGGGCTTCTTCCTCTCTTCGTCCTTTAGATCCTTCTCTCGTCCCAGGACTGTGGTGTACTCAACATCTAGCCCAGCGACCCACTCATCCGTTGAACTGTTGAACATGCGTAGGAAGCGAGCAAGCCATGCTTTCACCGTCGCGGATCCACGTGTGTAGATGACGATGAACTGATCACCGGTGATGGCTCTAACCTGGTACTCAGTGGCGACCATGGAGATTTGGGAGGCCATGGATTTTGGAGGAGGGTTAGGAGAAGTTGAACTGTTGTACCCCGCAAAAACTGGGAGCGAACTAATGTGAAAGGACGGGACGACTGGGAGCGAACTGTTGTGAGGTAGAAGACGGGGACGAGTAGGGCGTGCGAACGGCGTGGGGTTGCTGGCTTGCCCGGTGGATAAACGGCTGCAAGCCCCCAAAGAGTTCTCGAGAACTATGCGGGACCCACTAGATGTCATGTCTACTAGACCCATATCGTAGGCCTGAGGTATAGCTTCTGCCTGTTCGCACGCCATGCCGGCGCGTGGATGTAACTTCACTTAATTCCGTCAACCGTCGCGCCTCCCACGACCTTCGCCTCCCTCGCGCGGTCGCGCCCTTTGAGACTTCGACCGGCTATAAATGAGCATTTTTTTGCCTACTCCGCATGCATGATACTCCCTCTGGTCCTTTTTACTCCCATCAACCGTTTGCAAAGTGTTTGACCAAATTTATACTTTTTTAACACCACCTTATATTAATTAACCAGCCACACCAGTACACTCATTCGATACAATATTCACCACACAGGGCGGTACATTATTTACAAGAATACCATCTAATCTATTGTCAAAGCTATACTTAGCGATTAAGTGTGCCACCTTATTGGCCGAACGGCTAATCTTTGACAATTGAAGATTGTTGATCAACTTCGAGATGCTCAACGCTTTCATCTTCAGGTCACACATAGCATACCTGTCATAGTCCCCCGATGCAAGAGACGCCACCACAAAAGCGCAATCAGTCTCTAAAATTACAGGATTATGAAGAGAAATACCTATGTAGAGACCGGCAATGCAAGCCCTAAGCTCCGCTTCCTCCACGCTTTGACATGCATCAATGAAATCCCACGACCAAATTTATACTAAAATATCAATATCTACAATACTGGTTATAATGAGTATAAGAACTACGTTTTATAATGAGTGTAAAAAATATTGATTTGACATTGTGAATGCTGATTATAATGAGTATAAGTCTGGTGAAAGTAGAGGTACATTGACTTCAGACAGAACTTAAATGCACAATGCAGACTAGTTCCTCTGTCCAGGTGCGTGCCATGTCCTATCTTTTCATCACAACAAGGTTAGCTATTAGAGTACCACTACCTCCCTTCTAGTTTAAAGGGCTCGATTCAGAAATTTCACCTACTCTTAGCAAGATAGTAGCGGTGGAATAGTTTTTGAAGTCTGCAAAAGTACTCAACTAATGTTGTCGTTCTTCACAAAAAATGTGTTTACCAATGCATGCATGAACACTAGTTACTCCAACCCCCCCTCTTCTTTAATTCTTTGCCACATCAGCGTGTTTGCTATTCCCGTGTGCATGATACCAGCTAAGATACCACCATTATGGCCAGCCTTAATCATCGCATGCAATAATTTAGTGCACCTTGAAATATGAACATGTGTGGGGCGTGTATGTTTTTAATGACTTGAGACTATAGCTAGCCTGGCATGCAAGATGACTTATTATGAACCGTTCCCCATACCTGTAGGAAGCCCGTTCTTCTCCAAATCTTTTCTTCTCCATGTGTGGAAATAATATGCCTGCCAAACTCTCCTTCTCCCTCCGGCGGTCCCACCACTCCACCCCGCATGAAAAAATCTGCATGCATGACTCTCCTCCCCCACGCTCTTCCAATCCATTGTGACTAGCAATATTTCCACCCCTTTGCTCCCCCATAATTTACCCCAACAAATATGCCCACGTAGCTTTTACTTAACTTCAGGTGCATTGAGTCACTGACATATGGGCCCAACAAGGGACTGGCCCACATGTCAGTGATACAACTGGACCCGCAGTTAAGTCAGTGCAGCTCAGTCCATATCTTACGTAGGTGTGCCGTTGCTCGTTATAAATACTGCGCCTCCCACGACATCGCTATCTCCTCCCCCTCCCTCTTGTGTCGACCACCATGGCATCGTCCCTCCCAAGCCCTAGGAGCCCCTCGCTGCGCCGCGCGGACGGTCACGCGTCGCCGTTCTGTTCCTCGCCGCCACAAGTCGAGGAGGACACGTCGGTGTTCCGCTCCTCACCGCTACGCGACGCGTCGGTGTTCCGTTCCTCGCCGCCACTAGTCGAGGAGGACGCGTCGGTGTTCCGCTCCTCGCCGCGACGCGACGCGTCAATGTTTCGTTCCTCGCCGCCACTAGTCGAGGAGGACGCGTCAGCGTTCCGCTCCTCACCGCAACGCGTCGAGGTGGACGCGTCGGCGTTCCCAATCTCTCCAGCACGTGCGTCGGAGGACGCGTCGGCTCCCCGCTACGAGGAGAACGCCGCGCCACCCGCCGAGCCCCCCAGCCTTGAGGAGCTTTGGAAAGAAATGGATGTCTCCTTGATGGAGGCTTTGCCTCCAGCAGAGCGCGCCAAAATAGAGGCGGAGAAGAAGGCCGAGGAAGAGAAGCGCACCGCGGAACAATCTACTTGGGAGGCCTATGTCGCGTCTGAGAGAGTCAGGCAATTGGCTCTTTGGCAGAAGGCCCATGCGAGGGCCGTGAGGGTGGCAGAGGACGCCCGTGCCGACGCCCTGAGTGCAGTTGGGCCCAATCGCCTCATCTACGCTTGGCGGTACGTGGACCGGGTGCACGCTTCCAGCAAGGAGGAGTACCTGTTGGCGCCGGATCACCACACCGGTGAGATCGCGCTCGCTCGCCGGCAAGCCGCCAATCAGCACCTCGCGAGTTGCGAGGCTGAGGAAGAGGCGTTGTGTCGACGCGCTAGGAAACGGCCACGCACCAGGGCACTCGTGGCGCGCCGCAAGCGCTCCTGCGAGCGTCGTGGCTTTTAGGAGGAGTATAATTTTTGTTTGGTAAGGTGATCTCATTAGTTTTGGGACGCAAATGATAAATCCCGAACGTTCAGGAATTTTTAGCATCCTTAATTAAGTATGTAAAATGGAAAGTTTGTAAACCTTGTGTATTCGTACGCATTTTGCAAGTACGTGCATATATAGCACAAACTTTACTATATACTATCGGACTACACGTCTCTCTCGATATATGCTTGCAGACTGTGCTACTCCCTCCGTCCAGGTCAATAAGTCATCTTTGGTTGTGCACCGTGACCAAGAAGGAGGGAAGACTTGTACACCTAGATGGAGGGAGCACTACTATTACTTATGTACGTGCAAATGCATGTTTTAACATTACGATGCGGTTTTTGTAAAAGTAGAAAACAACACTAGTCAAGCTTGTGAAACGATTCAATGCAAAACAAATGCAAAAATGCTCATTTGATTGTTTACTTTTAGCTTCCTTCTCTGTGGTTATTTCTCTGTCGTACTTTGTACGGAGTATCTCACTGGTTGGAAAGGCATGCAAATTCCCAAACCGCTTCCTACACCCTGTATCGAATTTTTTGCCTAACAAGTTGTGCCGTGCAATTGGAATTCCAACTTGAGTACTACTACTAGTAGGAGTACCAGGGGCCAGTTCTGGCTTCTAGATTAGTAATCCAATAACTACTACCTCCATCCTAGTTTATTGGTCCCCATTGTAATCTGTGTCAAATTTTGATCATAAATTTAACTAATGAAATGTTAGTTCATGTCACATGCACTACTCCATCCGTCTAGGTGAGTAAGTCATCTTAGGCTGTGCACCATGACCAAGGAGGAGAAAACGAGAAACGTTAATGTTTATTTGCTAATTAATAGTATTGCATGTAATGAACTAACCACTGCATGTCGTGTTCGATATCTCAAGTCATTAAAAGCATTGACACTCTTTATCTCTTATTGGTTGGTATGTCAAGAAACAAGAAACGAGGTAGAAGTTAATGCACCGCGCCTAAGTGTTTTGGGATTATTTGGTTTTCATAAGATGACTTACACACCTAGATGGAGGGAGTAACATTTTATCAGTTAAATCTTTGGTCAAAATTTAGCACAAATTACAATGGTGAGGAATAAACCAGGACGGAGTAGTAGTTTAGAAGCCCAAATAAATGAGTGAGGCGCCTTATTGTTACTATCCACTGTGACTAGTCTTGTGGGAGAAGCTGGGGAAGCCACCAAAAGAACTGGCCCTAGGAGTAGTAGCTAGGGATCGAGTGTGCGAGATGAACCGGAGAAAGTAAATGCAGAGAGATGAAATGCAAAAAAGACGGAGGGATGTGATGGTTGCTTGTCCGTTTATTTTACCAGGCCACTTATTACTGGGAGTGGTTGGGTTTTGTGATATGACGGCTTTACTGCGCGCCACGAGCGGGGTGAGAGGTGAGACTCCCGTGCAGCGCCGCCCTCTACACTTGTACTAACCCTGAACTAACTCTAACCAAAGAGGTGTTTGGATGGCATGGTTAGATGGAGCACGGATATGGTGAGGTGCCTTCACGGGTGGTGCAAGAGGGAGGGAGGGAGAGGACGAGAAGCTTCGAGGAAGTGGGGAAGGATATGCTGCAGGAAGAGCGAGAGAAAAATGTGTTTTTTAATGGCCCCGAGAAGAACTAACCCGAATAAGCACCTCTTGGGTGGGTTAGATTTTTTATTTGAGTTAGATGCATCTAACCCAAACTAACCCTACTGTTTGGATACTTTTGGGTTAGTTGAGTCCAAACTAACCCAAACTAACTCTAACCGATGGATCCAAACAGGGCCAACATCGGTCGTGGTTTATTAGTCCCCCATTGTATTTGACTGAAGATTTAACTGACAAAATGTTAGTGCATGTCAACAAAAACAATATCGTTGGATTCGTATTTGAACATAGTTTTGAATGATATAATTTTAGGTGACATGCATCAGGATTTATCGTACTATATATAATGTTAGTTCAATTTTTGGTCGTACTAATCTATAGTAGTAAGGTGCCCGTGCGTTGCACTGAAGAGTGAAATGCATTGATCGGGGAGTTGTTTATTTTGACAAAGGATGTGCGGGTCGTCTCATGTGTAACGGGTATCGATAGGTTTCTTCAGATATTATTTCATCTCTAGAGCTCACAAACATCCGGGTGAAATAGATAAAAAGGTATCTTTTGCAAACAAAAGCGTTCAACTGTTCAACCTGCATCCAAAACTTGTGAAGAAATAACACTTATTGTGCTTTGCAAGAAATGATATTTAAGAATTACTCCCTCTATAAACTAATATAAGAGCCTTTAGCTCACTATTTTAGTATTCTAAATGCTCTTATATTAGTTTACGGAGGGAGTAGTTTTTGAGTATCGATTGTTATACATGTTGGCTACAGATGACATGGCACTTTCTTATAGTCAACAGTTGGCTATACTATTAAGTTATATTAACCATGCCCTTATACACCTAGACGGAGGGATTAAATCAGGATGACTTGCAAGGGGGCAGAGGAGATGTAAGAAATGGTTCATCGTAAGTCTTTCACCAGTACTGTAGTAAAAATTCATACATGGAAGATTCTAGACTAAACCATAAATGGATACACTTTTATGCATGCGCGATACTCCAATAGAGCAAGATCCTGCATGGAAGTCTCCACATGCTTAGACAGTGGATTACATTGAGCGAAGACTAATGATCAACATTTCACTTGATAATGCGTATGTCCAGGTGAACCTCCTTGGAGTCCCTGTGCACCGCGTCGACGGGTAAAGGATGCCATGGGTTTTCCAAGTCCACATTGGCGGGATAGTCGCAGCTCCCCAGAGTCCAAGTCCGTTCGATGAGGCCAGTGTCGCCGCCCACGCGACCCGGAGGGGTAGTAACACTAACCACGCACCCGTACACCGGCCTCGTGTCAGTGTCAGCGTCAGCGGCGTCGCCCCTGACGCACATTACAGAGACGGGGCGGCGGCCTGCGCGGGCCTCGCCGGTGCCCACGATCAAGAGGAAGACGCTGCCGTCCTCCTCCGAGACTAGCAGGCGGCGGTGATCCTCCAGCGACTCCGGCATGGTGAACGGGTATCACGTCTCGTACTTGATGTTCTCTGCCAAGGGCCAGCAGTGACCGCTGCACGCATCCGTGAGGTGATGCACCATGTCCGCCGGCAAGCCACAAAACGGCATCGGGCACTCATAGCAGTGGACGAAGGGCTCCTTGGAGGCATCGACCAGGCCGTCCATGAAACGGGAGTGGCTGTAGGGGACGTTGCGCCAATTGAATATATGAGCAAGTTACTACGAGATTTAATCCGAATAAGCACAAAATAAATCATGACGGCTATAACAGAGATGAAACTAATCATGTGGACTAGCATAGATACAGAGTAGAAACATGAATTCTACCACGATTTCGAACAGGAAGGACAGAAACACATACGGTGCAACGGGAGCAGCACCGTTGGCGTTGAGGTTGTCGCCCATGTCGTTGAGGAAGAGGTTGCCGAGGTCGGGGAAGAAGTCGTCGTCGGTGAAGTCGTGGCTGCCAGCAGTCGCGAAGAGTGCACTCCCCAAATTTCAACAGCGCCCGCCGAATGTAGCGCGGGAGGGAGTGGCTGTAGGGGACTTTGCGGCCGCCGAATGGAGCGCAAGAGTAGTGCACGAAGCAGTAGATGGCGTCCTTACTAGCACTCCCTAGTCTCTATCTATATTTATATTTATACTCTTATATATTATAGAAAACCGAGTTGGTGATGATGGTATGCCTGCCATCTTGTAATATAGACCGTCCGATCTATATCTGACGGATAGAAAGCCAACTATGACAATTTTACAAAAGATACCCGCACCTCTCTCCACATTTACAGATAAGGCCTTGCCTCATTCATCCTTATCTCCCACAACCTCGTGCTCCTCCCTATGTCTCTATCTCTACTACTCTTCTTTGTTTTTATAACAAATCGAATAGTGCTGTGCCGTCCGCTGCACGCCCGGCTGAACACGCCTCCTCGCCTCCATCATCACCAATTGATTCTTTTATAGGAGTAGGAGTAGAGAAAAAACCGAGTTGGTGATGATGGTGTGCCGTGCAATGCACGGGCATCTTGCTATTTTTTTGCATATAAGTCCAAACACCACGTAGACACGGTCTTTGAGCACGGTTCATAGTCGTTCCACGCTCGGGCATTGAAGGTTGTAACTATTTTAGATTAGAATATACTACTCCTCCGGTGCTAGTAGTAGAGCAGAGTCCTACTCTACTACTCTACTCAAGCAAGTTAGGGCATAGTACTGTAGTAGGTACTGTAGGGAGTACCAGTACTGTGATCACTCAAGCAAGTTGTCTGGCATCAACATGACCCTACGCTACTGGTATGTGTCTCGTAAGTCAAGCGGCATGTTGTAGTCATCATCACCTGTCCACTTCCCGCAACACATATTCGCTTCTCCATCTTTGTCCGCACATAATCTCGTCCAATCTTCCATCCCCGTTAAGGCGCCTCCCCCCTCGTCCGAAACCCAAGCACTAACAATGGCAGAATCAAGCAACGTCCACCGAAAGAGTGGCTGGAATTCGCTCCCACAGAGGTAATCAAGCTCATTGTTTCGCGTGTGGACAATCTCGGTACCATGCCGCTCACCGCGTGCTCGTCGGGGCTGTACCGTTTACTCAAAGCCCTCAGGCTGGAGCTTTTTAAGCCAGCTCCTTGCTTGCTGATGCCGCCTGATCTTCAGAAACGGTGTGTCACATAGCATAACGATCGTAGGGTGGCGAGCATCAACCCCCTTGACTGCGATCCGATCCCCGTCAGCCTCAACTACATTAACGGTATGTACTGGGTCGACATGAACACGTCTTGGATGGTGCTCATCGACGGTCGCGGAAGCTGGATGCTCATGCAGGTCTACACCGGCGATTGATCCCCCTTCCTTCGATTAACACTGCACTGCTTTGGCATCGCGGCCTAGAATACTAGGAATCTTACAGTAGCCAACATGATACCAAGTTTGATTTTCTCAAGGTTGTAATCTGCCGAGTGCCCACAAGATCTGCGAATTATAAAGACTTCAGGCTAATTGTGTTCTTCAACCGCGGTCTCGCCTATCTGACAGGTCACTGCGGTAAGTGGATAAATCTGCACGTCCATCACAGGATCATACATCCTGCATGGTTCTCTGATGCCATTGAACACAACGGCTTCATTTACGCTGTCAACTCCTTCTATGACTGGACGTATTGCTAGCCTACTCCAGTCATCGCTACAAATGGCTGTTATAGCAGTATGTTACTTTCCTATGATATCATGATGGCTTGCTTATATTACTGTCAACATTTACTAAAAAAATATTCATGCTCATAACATGCTGTTCTTAAGATTGACTAAATCAAGAGCCCTTTTTTATTTGACTCCAACTTGATATGATGTTGTAGGCCGCCTGGTGGCCCTACCGTTCCTAATCCCAGAACCTTTCAAAGAAAAGCAGTATGGCAGTTGCAGGTGGTTCCTGGCTTGATCAGACGACGGCGAAAGATTGATGACGTTCGCACGTACAAGACGTGTTGTTTCGCGGAATACAATCACAGTCACTGCAAGGTCTTTGAGCAGGATCCCAGCTTCTCTGGGCCTTTAGGATTTTTTGACCGGAGGCTGGTAAGTAGCCTTGGTACACGCTCTCTATTTGCCGGACTAAATTATCCGATTAACCAGGAGATAACCGACGGCAAGGATCATGATGGCAGTGCGGTTCTGTTCATCAGGCAAAACTGTGTGTACACAGTGTACCATGCATCTCTGCATGCACCATACCCTGATATGTGCCGCCATGCTCTGCAGGCCAAAGTAGGAGAGAGGGTCGCAAGTATCAGACTTCGACCTTCTGGCTGGAGTTTCCCCTGTCAGGCACTCATCTGGTTCAAGCCGTCAGCCAATCTCCATAGCTTAACAAATAGTAACGTCTAAATGAGCCAGTTAGTTAGATGCATACACTTGTGTAGTAGGATCTTTATTTAGTTTGATGCATACACTTGTTCTTTTTTGGTAGCCCTTTTGTAATGATGGCTGATGTTTGGTTTGGAAGAGAGTGCTGCGTCTTCACTCTTCTGGCCTGCTTACTGCTTCTGTTGCACCCCCAGCCCTGGATGCTGCTGCTGTTGCTGTTTTCAATGTACAATTAGTAGTATATTTCATCTGTTGGTTGAATAAATGTGTTGTTAGAACGACAAACACAATGTTTTGGAAGTCATTGCACGGTTCGATCCTTTAGTGCCCCGTACCGTACGTAGCTCATACTATTTTTTGTACGGAACACATTTTCCACTTGTTGATAACATGCAGCCCACTGATGAAGGCCCAATAGAGAAGCCCATAATTAACTGGAAGGGAGGCTCTCACATGAATCCGGCCCAGGTACATGCTCATGGTCCCCTAAACATAAATAAGTAAATAAATAAATAAAGCTAAATGCTCATGCACCAGTTCTTTGGGAAAATAGGTAGCCCAGTATTTCTTTTTGAAGTATACCTAAGCTAGGCCTATTTGTTTTCTCCGAATTACTGGGCTGCAAATCTTTCAAGACGAGGAGGGATGCATTCCGTCCTGGCCAAAGAGTATGGTCAATGTCTGTTAAAAGTAATATCAAAAGGGGTTGAAAATTCCAAAAAAAATTATAGCAAATGGGATATTAGTTTCTTTTTTTGTTTTTGTTCTTCAATGACATCTTATACGTATTTTATTGGATTTAACATGACATAATACTAATTTATTTTTAAATTTGTTTTAGTATGGCTATTAATTTTTGGATTAAGAATATTTCGTTCCCCAGCAAAAATTTGTGAATTCTCCAAAATTCCCACATATTTAGTTAATTTTTTGACCCTGGTACTCACAAGAAAATGGCCAGCAATTCTAAAAGTGGAAAACAGTCTGCAATAAATTCCATATGAATTAGAAAATGAGTAAAAGTTATAAAAATAATAGCAAATGGGCTGTACACGCCATAGATTTCGAGGCTGACTTGTTTACGCAAGGCTTTGTCAGTGAACACACGATTCTAGCAGCAGTGACTGTTGGATGTCCATCCAATGGCCGACGTGCTTCTTCAATCTCTGATCTTCCTGCTCCAGCCGCCTAAACTAGCGCCAGTGGGACTGCCTGCTCTCTCCTCTTGTGGCCCGCTGTGATGCCGCGCAGGTTTCCCCGGCCCACCCTACTCCCTCCACTGGCCTGGCCACACGCAATCAACTGCCTTCTTATTATGCGAAAAAATGATTCCTCCCACTGACATCTGGGGCGCACCGGTTGGGAGGCTGACCTGTGGGCCTACTAAGTTGACGCGTACGTAGGGCTTGTCAACTTAGTCAACAAACGATTCAAGCAACAGTAACCGTTGGATTTGAATCGAACGGTCCTGCTGCTTCTTCAATCGCTGCTCTTCTTGCACCAGCCGCCCAAACCAGCACCGGGGAGACCACCTACTCCTGCCTCCAGTGGCTGGCTGTGCTGCCGTTGAGGCCTCATCGCCCTCTACTACTCCCATCGCTAGCCAGGCCCTGTGGTGACGGCAGCCTCACACCGCAGCCAAACCAGTGAACCGTCGTACTCCTCTCCGCGTGAGCATCCACTACCGCGTCTTCCCCGGCTCCGCGTCGTCCCCTTCCTAGGCCTCACCGTCGTCCACCGCCTTGGTGCTCTCGGCGCGGCGTGGTCAATGTGGTCAACGACATTCCATCGGAAGTGTACTTTACGTGGAGAGGCTGACAGCTGGGTCCACGGCCACAACCCAATTTTTTTGTGATTTGCCAAGTAAGTCGCTTTGTCAGGCGTGTTGGGCTGCAAATCTTTCAAGGCGAGGAGAGCTTTCATTCGGCTGGCCAAGAAAATGGCCCATCAGTAATGAGAAATGGGTTGTACATTTTTAAAACACATCAAACCGACAATTAGTTTCAAATATCTTTTTTGTCATTTCGAGATTTTAAATTACATTAATTTTTATGCGTTGAGAATTTGTTGGATTTTATATTTATATACATTTATTTTTAAAATCAGTTTGAATGTGAGTCGAAATTTCGGGATTAAAAACAGTTCGGACCGCACTGAAATTTGCAAAATTTCATATAATTTTTTAACCGTGGCCAGAATATGTGCTGTAATGCTAACAAAAAGAATATGGGCTCCAAAAAAACCTTAAGAATTAGCAAATGGGCTGTAAATTATTATAAATAATGGCAGATGGGCTGTATGCTGTTTTCCACAGATTTGAGGCTTTCCTAAAAAAAGGTTGACGCACAAGCAGTGACTGTTGGATGGCCATCCAACGGCCATCGTGCTTCTTCAATCTCTGCTCTTCCTGCTCCAGCCGCTCAAACAAGCGCCGGCGGGACTGCCTGCTCCCTCCTCCCCGCGGTCGGCTGTGCTGCCGCGCAGGCCTCACCGCCCCACCGTACTCCCATCGCTGGCCTAGCCATCCCTCTACTCACCCACACCTGCTGTTATTCTCCGGCGACGGCAGACGAACCAGTAAACCCTCGTACAGTCGTACTCCCCTCCGCGTGGGAAACAACCGCCGAATCTTCCCTACCTCCATGTCGTTCCCTTCCTAGGCCTCGCCGTCGTCCACCGCCCTGGTGCTCTCGGCGCGGCTTGGTCAACGTGGTCAACGACCGACATGCATCTGAAGTGGACTGTACGTGGAGAGGCCGACAGCTGGGTCCACGGCCGCACGCAAGGAAATGCCTCCTTATTACGCGCAAAATAATGATTCCTCCACCTGACATCAGGGACCCACCGAAAGGGCCTCTGTATTTCGTGAAAAAAACGTTACTGCCACTAACAGCTCGGACCCACTAGCTATATCTTTGCACGCAAGGAAGTGCCTCCTTATTACGCACAAAAAAATGAATACTCCCCCTGTTAGCTGGGACCCAGTATAGTGGCAGGCTGAATTGCGGGCCTACTAAGTTAACGGGGACGGAGGGCTTTGTCAACTTAGTCAATATGCATGATTCTAGCTCTAGTGACCGTACGATGTCCATCCAACGACCGTAGTGCTTCTTCAACCTCTGGTCTTCTTGCTCCAGCCGCCCAAACCAGCGCCGGTCGTGCCTCGTGCTCCTGCCACCCATGGCCAGCTGCGATGCGGCGGAGGCCTCACCGCCGCCTACTACTCCCACCGCTAGCCAGGCCATCCCTCTACTCACCCACACCCCCTGTTATTCTGCGGCGATGGCAGCCTCACACCACAGGGAACCAGTGAACCCTCGTACTCCTCTACGTGTGGGCATCCACTGCCGCGTCTTCCCCGGCTCCGCGTCATCCCCTTCCTAGGCCTCGCCATCATCCACCACCCTGGTGCTCTAGGTGCGGCGTGGTCAACGTGGTCAAGGAACGGCTTCCATCGGACGTGGACTGTACGTGGAGAGGCTGACAGATGGGTCCACGGCCGCAGCAAGGAAGTGCCTCCTTATTACGCGCAAAATAATTATTCCTCCACCAAACAGCGGGGACCCACCGGACGGGCCACCGTATTTCACGAAAAAACGTTTCCCCCTGACTGCTGGGACCCACCAGCTACATCTTTGCACGCAAGGAAGTGCCTGATAGTCGGGACCCACCTGGTCGAAGCGTACGTAGCGTTGTCATTCTGGTCGCGAACGTGTACGTACATATATACTAGTGGATGTAGAGGCACGCACATGTCGTAGTAGAGGCGCGCACGTAGCATGTACACATATGTACAATGGCCAAGATGCAAGAAAGAAAATACGGCCACATATGTGTACATACGGGCGGGGTCTCGAACGCCTACTCGCGCATATATACGTACGGCCAGGGCTCGTGTACATTGGCTGGGTCGGAATGGAGAAACAACGTCGTTGTCGTGTTCATGGGGAGCCAACTAGCTGGGTCGGAACGGAATGCGTGGTCGAGTTCATTGGGAGGGCTTGGACGGAACAGGCGATGGAAACGATGCCTGGCGTACCGTAGAACGGAGGAAACGGCCTTGTGTTCGACCGACCACGCTCGAAACGGGGGTCGTGTTCATCGGGAGGGGCCTGGCGTACCGCAAAGCGGAGGAAACAGACCTCCTACGGTCTAAACGGGGGTCCTGTTGAGCGGGAGGGGTGTGGCGTACCACAAAACGGAGGAAACGGACCTCCTACGGTCGAAATGGGGGTCCTGTTGATCGGGAGGGGTGTGGCGTACCGCAAAACGGACGAAACAGACTTGTGTTGGAGCGCTACGGTCGAAATGAGGGTCCTGTTCATCAGGAGGGGTGTGGCGTACCGCAAAAAGGGACTCCACGGGATACTGTTCATCTCCACCGTCGACCTCCTCCAGCCTCCACGGGCTACCGTCGACCTCCTCCAGCCTCCACGGGCTCCTGTTCATCCAGCCTCCACCGCGCGCTACTCCACCGGCTACTGTTCAACCACCCCTCCACGGGCACCCCTCCACCGTCTACTGTTCATCCAGCCCTCCACACCACGGGGTCCTGTTCATCCATCCCTCCACGGGCACCCCTCCACCGTCTACTGTTCATCCAGCCCTCCACACCACGGGGTCCTGTTCATCCAGAGGCAACACCACCGCTCACTGTTCATCCACCCCCCGCAATGCTCACTGTTCATCTAGAGAGGCAGCATCGATTAGCTTCAGTTAGTAGCAGTAGCGAAGGAATCGCTCGATCGGGTTCAGTTAACAGCCATCGATCGATCGCTCGGGTTCAGTAGTGCGTAGCCTGCAGTGCAATCGCTCGGGTTCAGTTAGAGCCCAATGCCTCGCTCGGGTTCAGTTAGAGCCAACGCCTCGCACACACGAGCATACATGTACGAGAGAAACGCGCATCGCTCGGCCCCCGACCTCCCACCGTAACCGGGAACTCCCCAAAATTTTCCTCGCCCTCGCTTCTACCATGTTTTTTTCCGTCATGGATGGCCCAAAGAATGTCATGCAGCTGTGTCTCCGGCCCGCCCAGGACGAAAAGCCCATTTTCTGTCATGATTTTTTGTCATAGAAGTAGGAGCCCACCACATCTATGATGATACCGGGTTTTGTCACAATCATTGTCATAGAAGTGTCATATGTATGACAGAATTTTTTTTCGTTCGGCCCAAAATGTCACGGATGTGTCTTTTTTTGTAGTGAATTGGGTGTAAGTTAGCATGGACTAGTATTGTTGACATCACCTAAAGGTGAATACATTGGGAGGCAACACAATAAGCCCCTATCTTTCTCAGTGTTCGGCTGAAACTCCATAACCACAAGTATTGCGTGAGTGTTAGCAATTGTAGAATACTACATGATAGTTGAGTATGTGGACTTGCTGAAAAGCTCTATTCTTGACTCTTTTTGATGTTATGATAAATTGCAATTGCTTCAATGAATGAGATTATAGTTTGTTAGCTTTCAATGAAGTTTCTGAACCATACTTGACATTGTGAATTGATTGTTACTTGAGCATAAGAAGTCATATGACAAAATCTATTTATGTTGCTGTTATAAGAATGATCATGATGCCCTCATGTCCGTATTTTATTTTTATCGACACCTCTATCTCTAAAACATGTGGACATATTTTTCGATTTCGTCTTCTGCTTGAGGACAAGCGAGGTCTAAGCTTGGGGGAGTTGATACGTCCATTTTGCATCATGCTTTTATATCAATATTTATTGCATTATGGGCTATTATTACACATTATATATCAATACTTATGGCTATTCTCTCTTATTTTATAAGGTTTACCATGAAGAGGGGGAATGCCGGCAGCTGGAATTCTGGCTGGAAAAGGAGCAAACATTGGAAACCTATTCTACACTGCTCCAAAAGACCTGAAACTCCACGAAACTTATTTTTGGAATTAATAAGAATTATTGAGTGGAAGAAACACCTCAGGGGGCCCACACCCTGGCCAGGAGGGTGGGGGGCGCGCCCACCCCCATTGGGCGCGCCCCTATCTCCTGGGCCCCCTGGTGGCCCTCCGGTGTCCATCTTCTCCTATATGAAGGCTTTTACCCTGAAAAAAATAGTGGGCAAGCTTACGGGACGAAACTCCGCCGCCACGAGGAGGAACCTTGGCGGAACCAATCTAGAGCTCCGGCAGAGCTGTTCTGCCGGGGACACTTCCCTCCGGGAGGGGGAAATCATCACCATCGTCATCACCAACGATCCTCCCATTAGGAGAGGGTCAATATCCATCAACATCTTCACCAGCACCATCTCCTCTCAACCCTAATTCATCTCTTGTATCCAATCTTGTATCCAAAACCACAAATTGGTACCTGTGGGTTGCTAGTAGTGTTGATTACTCCTTGTAGTTGATGCTTATTGGTTTACTTGGTGGAAGATTATATGTTCAGATCCTTAATGCATATTATTACTCCTCTGATTATGAACATGAATATGCTTTGTGAGTAGTTACGTTTGTTCCTGAGTACATGGGTGAAGTCTTGCTATTAGTAGTCATGTGATTTTGGTATTCGTTCGATATTTTGATGAGATGTATGTTGTCTTTCCTCTAGTGGTGTTATGTGAACGTCGACTACATGACACTTCACCATTATTTGGGCCTAGAGGAAGGCATTGGGAAGTAATAAGTAGATGATGGGTTGCTAGAGTGACAGAAGCTTAAACCCTAGTTTATGCGTTGCTTCGTAAGGGGCTGATTTGGATCCATATGTTTAATGTTGTGGTTAGGTTTACCTTAATACTTCTTTTGTAGTTGCGGATGCTTGCAATAGGGGTTAATCATAAGTGGGATGCTTGTCCAAGTAAGGCAGTACCCAAGCACCGGTCCACCCACATATCAAATTGGCAAAGTACCGAACGTGAATCATATGAGCGTGATGAAAACTAGCTTGACGATAATTCCCATGTGTCCTTGGGAGCTCTTTTCTCATTATAAGAAATTGTCCAGTCTTATCCTTTGCTACAAAAGGATTAGGCCACCTTGCTGCACTTTATTTACTTTCATTGCTTGTTACTCGTTACAATTTATCTTATCACAAAACTATCTATTACCTACAATTTCAGTGCTTGCAGAAAAAACCTTACCGAAAACCGCTTATCATTTCCTTCTGCTCTTTGTTGGGTTCGACACTCTTACTTATCGAAAGGACTACGATAGATCCCCTACACTTGTGGGTCATCACTGCACAACATCATCCACTCCAGTTGCCCTGCCCTGGAGCGCTTGCTGATTGTTTTGGGAATAGAAAACAGTATCAGTTGTCTCCAAATAAAGTCGCCTCACCTTAAAAGCATTAGAGTTTGTTTTAAAGGACAACAGCTCATCATCGAAGATGCCCCTTCACTTGAAAGGTTGCTCCTTCATAATTGTTATACACTTTCACAAATAACTGTCATGTCTACGCCCAAACTGGAGACCTTGGGTGTAATTCGTGACCCGTTTAACAATCACAAGGACTTGGTGTTTGGCTCCTCACTTTTTCAGGTACCGTATATTATCATCTACACATTTGTAATCATATGCTGCATTTTTCATTTGTGCGCATAAGTTTTATATCATTTTGGAGTACACTTTGGGTATTAATATTATGTTATATGCTCAATGAAGAGTTCGTCCATTGATAGCCTATAAATGCTGCTGGATTCTATCAAGATCATATATATAAGAATGTATAGTTTTGATCTGGACATAATTATTGGCTTGCTGTGATGCTTTCAATCTCTGGAGAATTTATACATAGAGGTGATGATTTCATGCACATAGAAAGCCTGTTTATATTATACTAGAATTAACTGTTCAGCTGTCGTTCTTTCGATATACTCTTTTTTCAGACCTTAACTATTTTCAATCTTCATGTCTACTTAGGCAGAACCACATGGAGAAAAACATATAACCAATCAGTGGCGTAATAAGCACAAGGATTTTCTCAGTTCTGATGACATTCGTTTGAGGACAATAACGATGGGACGATATGCATCCAATGAGGCAAACAGAAGCTTTGTCACATTCTTCCTGTTGAATGCAAGGTTACTATTGTCCATGAGGCTTAATTTTTACAGCAAGAGATTTCTCATGAATGGACATGTTGAACAGCAAAAAAAGAAGTTTCAGGTGGATAAATGGGCTTCTAAACATGCTCGGCTTCTATTTACAACAAGTTGTAGTCATCGTGGATTTTGCACAGGATGTTGATTTTATGGATCAGACCGATCCATTTGTTTGTGACTGAAAAAAGAGTGGTTGGGTTAGATGTTACTGTCATGTTCAATCTGGGTTTTGTCTAAAAATTTGATGAACAATTAATCCTTGGGTTTTTTCTACCATTTGTATGCTTGAGTTGCATGTTGTTACCCTCGTACTCCCCTCCACCTACCACTACACTGCCGCATCTTCCACGGCTGCTGTTCGTTCCCGTACGAGGCCTCGCCATCGTTCTCCGCCTTAGTTCGCTTGTTGTGCCCGCTGCCATCTAGTGTTGTCAACATGGTCAACAACCAAGAGGAATCATGACATGACTGTACATGGAGAGGCTGACAGTAGGGACCCACCAGGGTCATTGCATTTCGCAAGCAGGTGCCTCGTTATTACAAGCCAAAAAAATACTTCCTCCTAATTGTTTGACAACTAGGTCCCACGCCATTGTCAATGTAGTCAATAAACGAGAAAGTTACACAACGAGCGGATAACACCAGGGACTCAGCAGCTCGCCCAGTTGTTTTTTTAGTTTCAGAGATGGAGCTCAACTGCGTGCTATGCGGGGGCTGTGGCCCATCTAGCCCACGCTTACGCTTTTATCAAGCACATGACGAGCCCAGTTGATATATTTTTTCTTTCTGAAATTGGCTAGCCCTGTTCTTTTTTTTGGAGAATACCAAAACCGTGGCCTACTTGCTTTTCTCAGCCCTGCTGGGCTGCAAATCTTTCAAGACGAGGAGGGATGTAAGTTGTAAGAAATGGGCTTCCCCAGAAAATGGGCTATAAGTTGTAAGAAATGGGCTGTAAATATTTAAACCAAAGCCAACCGACAATTGCATTAAAATATCATTTTTCAGGATTTCTCTACTCTCTACTCTTACTAGTATGTATGCACGTGCAATGCACATTTTAACTTTATGGGGTGAGTTTTGGTAGGGAAAAACATAGACTTACTGATTGATTCAAAGCAAAAGAAATCTTGATTTATAGATGCTGAAATAAATTTATTATAAAGAAAGTACGAATTAATATATGCAATCCCCACGATTTGTTAATAAATAATCCTGCAAAAAATGTTAATAAAGAAAAGAATTAAAAATGAATTTAACTTTACTTTATGTTTCTCCCTCAAAACCATTTTTTAGGCTCAACTCGTTGCCAACCTCAAGCTACAACATGTCTGGCCCAAAGAGGAATCAGTTTGGGCCACATCTCTTGAGAAGTATCAGGCGGTTCATTCTAGAACATGATGGATGCAACAACCATGCACTGTTCACTGCAAATCCCACTATTTTCAGCCATTGGATCTAGGACATAAATGGTTAGGATTGATTGTCCGCTCCTATTCAGAACTCGTACACTATATAGTACTACTATGTATGCATGTGCAATGCACGTTTTAACTTTATGGGGTGAGTTTTGGTAGGGAAAACATAGACTTACTGATTGATTCAAAGCAAAAAATTCTTGATTTATAGATGCTGAAATAAATTTATTATAAAGAAAGTACGAATTAATATATGCAATCCCCACAATTTGTTAATAAAGAATCCTGCAAAAAATGTTAATAAAGAAAAGAATTAAAAATGAATTTAACTTTACTTTATGTTTCTCCCTCAAAACCATTTTTAGGCTCAACTCGTTGCCAACCTCAAGCTACAACATGTGTGGCCCAAAGAGGAATTAGTTTGGGCCACATCTCTTGAGAAGTATCAGGCGGTTCATTCTAGAACATGATGGATGCAACAACCTTGCACTGTTCACTGGGAATCCCACTATTTTCAGCCGTTGGATCTAGGACATAAATGGTTAGGATTGATTGTCCGCTCCTATTCAAAACTTGTACACTATGTAGTAGTATAGATAGTATAGATAAAAACCAAAGCCAACTGGCAATTACATTAAAATATCATCTTTTCTCCCACAAGATAAACTACTCACAAATGCATCTTCATGTTCCGTGCAACGAACAGACATCTTGCTAGTTAAGATTCTAAATTTCATTCATTTTTTTTGCGGAGAATTGTTTTTTGAATTTTATTTTGATATAATTTTTTGAAAATTATTTTGAAGTGACTCGAAATTTCGTGATTAAAAGAGTTCGGACCCCACCAAAATATGCAAAATTTCGTTGAATTTTTTAGCAGTGCCCAGAATATATGGTCTGTAATGCTAAAAAATGGGCTTCAAATATCATTAAGAATTAGCAAATGGGCTGTAAATTATTGAAAATAATGGCTAATGGGCTGTATGCTATTTTCCATAGATTTGGAGGTTGACTTCTCGGCCTACTAGGTTGACGATGACGCTATCCTAATTTTTTTTGACGTGTACCCAAGGCTTTGTCAACTTAGTCAACACACAGAAGTGACTGTTGGATGTCCATCCAACGTCCACCGTGCTTCTTCAATCTCTGATCTTCCTGCTCCAGCCGCCCAAACCAGCACCGGTGGGATTGCTTGCTCCCTGCTCCCGTGGCTGGTTGTGCTGCCACCAGGCTATCCCTCTAACCACCCACACATCCTGTTATTTTCCGGCGACGTCAGCCTCACCCCGCAGCCGACCAGTCAGCGCTCGTACTCCCCTCAGCGTGGGCATCCGCTGTGGTGGCTTTGTGGGCTCCGGGTGGTTCTCTTCTTGGGCCTCGCCCTCATCCACCGCGTTTGTGCTCTGGCGCGGCGAGGTCAACATGGTCAACAAACAACAGCCATCGGAAGAGGCTGATAGTAGGGGCCCACACAGGGAAATGCCTCCTTATTACGCGCAAAATAATGATTCCTCCACCTGATAGCTGGGACCCACCTGAATGGCCTCTGTATTTCACGAAAAAAACGTTCCCCCGCTGTCAGCTCGGACCCACCGGAAATGCCTCCTTATTACGCACAAAAAAATGAATACTCCCCCTGCTAGCTGGGACTCACCTTGGTGGGAGGCTGACTTGTGGGCCTACTAAGTTGACGGGACGGAGGGCTTTGTCAACTTAGTCAATATGAACGATCCTAGCTCCAGTGACCGTACGATGTACATCCAATGGCCGTAGTGCTTCTTCAACCTCTGGTCTTCGTGCTCCAGCCGCCGAAAGCAGCGCCGGTCGTGCTGCATGCTCCTGCCTCCCGGGGCCGGCTGTGATGCTGTGGAGGCCTCACCGCCCCTACTACTCCCACCGCTGGCCAGGCCATCCGTCTACTCACCCACACCCCCTGTTATTCTATGGCGACGACAACCTCACACCGCAGCCGAACCAGTGAACCCTCGTACTTCTCTTCGCGTGGGCATCCACTTCTGCGTCTTCCCCGGCTCCTCGTCGTCCCCTTCCTAGGCCTCGCCGTCGTCCACTGCCATGGTGCTCTCGGCGTGTCATGGTCAATGTGGTCAACGAACGACTTCCATCGAAAGAGTACCGTACGTGGAGAGGCTGATAGTTGGGTCCACGGCAGCAGCAAGGAAGTGCCTCCTTATTATGCGCAAAATAATTATTCCTCCACTGACAACGGCGACCCACCGGACGGGCCAGCGTATTTCGCGAAAAAATGATTCACCCCCCTGACTGCTGGGACCCACCAGCTACTTCTTCGCACGCAAGGAAGTGCGTCCGATAAAAAAACGATGTGCCCCCCTGACTGCTGAGACCCACCATCTACATCTTCACACGCAAGGAAGTGCCTGACAGTTGGGACCCACCTGGTCGAAGCGTATGTAGCTTAGTCATTCTGGTCGCGAACGTGTACGTACATACTGGTGGATGTAGAGGTGCACACATGTCGTAGTAGAGGCGCGCACGTGTCGTAGTAGAGGCACGCACGTAGCATGTACATGTACGTACATCGGCCAAGGTGCAAGAAAGAAAATACAGCCACGTACGTACATACAGGTGGGGTCTCGAACGCCTACTCGCGCATACGTACGGCTAGGGCTCGTGTACATGGCTGGGTCGAAACGGAGAAACAACATCGTCATCGTGTTCATGGGGAGCCAACCGGCTGGGTCGAAACGGAATGCGTCGTCGTGTTCATCAGGAGGGCTTGGACGGAACAGGCGATGGAAACGAGGCCTAGCGTACCACAGAACAGAGGAAACGACCTTGTGTTCGACCGGCCATGTTCAAAACGGGATCCTGTTCATCGGGAGGGGTCTGGCGTACCGCAAAATGGAGGAAACGGACCTCCTACGATCGAAACGGGGGTCCTGTTGATCGGGAGGGGTGCGGCGTATCGCAAAACGAATGAAACAGACTTGTGTTGGAGCGCTACGGTCGAAACGGGGGTCCTGTTCATCGGGAGGGTTGTGGCGTACCTCAAAACGAGACTCCTCGGGATACTGTTCATCTCCACCGTCGACCTCCTCCAGCCTCCACGAGCTACTATTCATCCACCATCGACCTCCTCCAGCCTCCACCTGTGACTGTTCATCCACGGGCTCCTGTTCATCCAGCCTCCACCGTGCACTACATCGGCTACTGTTCAAGCACCCCTCTCCACGGGCTCCTATTCAACAACCCCTCCATGGGCTACTGTTCATCCACCCCTCCACCATCTACTGTTCATCCAGCCCTCCATGGGGTCGTCCTATTCATCCAGCCCTCCACGGGGTCTTGTTCATCCAGCCCCAACCAGCTCGATCAATCGGGGTCCTGTTCATCCAGAGGCAACGCCGCGGGTCCTGTTCATCCACTCCCACCGCTCACTGTTCATCCTAACACCCTGCAACACTCACTGTTCATCCTAACCCCCTGCAACACTCACTGTTCATCCAGAGGCAGCATCGATCGGCTTCAGTTAGCAACAGTAGCGAAGGAATCGCTCGATCTCTCAGGGTTCAGTAACGCATAGCCTGCAGTGCAATCGCTCGGGTTCAGTTAGGTGACGCCTCGCTCGGATCAGTTAGAGCCCAACGCCTTGCACACACGCGCGTACGTGTACGAGAGAAACGCGCATCGCTCGGCCCCCGACCACCCACCGTAACCGAGAACTCACTGAAATTTTCCTCGCCCTCGCTTCTACCACGGTTTTTCCCATCATGGACGGCCCAAAGAATGTCATGTAGCTGCGTCTCCGGCCAGCCCAGGACGAAAAGCCCATTTTCTGTCATGATTTTTTGTCATAGAAGTAGGAGCCCACCACATCTATGATGATACCAGGTTTTGTCACAATTATCGTCATAGAAGTGTCATAAGTATGACAGGAAAAAAATTCGTTCGGCCCAAAATGTCACGGATGTGTCTTTTTTTGTAGTGTTATATTTCCTTCTTCATGATAATTGTCTATTATTCATGCTATAATTGTATTGACTGGAAACCATAATACATGTGTGAATACATAGACCACAACATGTCCCTAGTGAGCCTCTAGTTGACTAGCAAGTTGATCAATAGATGGTCATGGTTTCGTGACTATGGACATTGGATGTCATTGATAACGGGATCACATCATTAGGAGAATGATGTGATGGACAAGACCCAATCCTAAGCCTAGCACAAGATCATGTAGTTTGTTTGCTAAAGCTTTTCTAATGTCAAGTATCATTTCCTTAGACCATGAGATTGTGTAACTCCCGGATACCGTAGGAGTGCTTTGGGTGTACCAAATGTCACAACGTAACTGGGTGACTATAAAGGTGCTCTACAGGTATCTCCGAAAGTGTCTACTGGGTTGACACGAATCGAGACTGGGATTTGTCACTCCGTATGACGGAGAGGTATCTCTGGGCCCACTCCATAATGCATCATCATAATGAGCTCAATTTGACTAAGTAGTTAGTCACGGGATCATGCATTATGGAATGACTAAAGTGACTTGCCGGTAACGAGATTGAACGAGGTATTGGGATACCGATGATTGAATCTCGGGCAAGTAACGTACTGATTGACAAAGGGAATTGTATACGGGATTGCTTGAATCCTTGACATCGTGGTTCATCCGATGAGATCATCGTGGAACATGTGGGAGGCAACATGGGTATCCAGATCCTGCTGTTGGTTATTTGCCAGAGAGCTGTCTCGGTCATGTCTGCATGATTCTCGAACCCGTAGGGTCTACACACTTAAGGTTCGATGACGATAGGGTTATAGGGAAGATTTGTATGTGATTACCGAATGTTGTTCGGAGTACCGGATGAGATCCTGGACATCATGAGGAGTTCCGGAATGGTTCGGAGGTGATTATTTATATATGGGAAGTCATCATACGGTCACCGGAAATATTCGGGGGTATACCGATATTGTACCAGGACCACCGGAGGGGTTCCGGGGTCCACCAGGAGGGTCCACCTGCCCCGGAGGGCCTTACGGGCTGTAGGTGGAAGGGGACTAGCCCCTAAGTGGGCTAGGCGCCACGCCCCTAGGGCCCATGCACCTAGGGTTGGGGGGGGGGACCCTAAGGGGGGCGCCTCCCTTGCTTGGGGGGCAAGCCCCCTCCCCCTTGGCCGCCCCCCTCTAGATCTCATCTAGAGGGGCCGGCCCCCTTCCGCCTTCTCCCTGTAAATAGAGGGGTGGAGGGTGGGCTACAACACCACATCCAAGGCGCAGCCCCTCCCCTCCCCAACACCTCTACTCCTCCATGTGAGCTTGGCGAAGCCTTCCTGAAGAACTGCCACTCCATCACCACCACGCCGTCGTGCTGCTATTGGAGCCATCTTCCTCAACCTCTCCCTCCTCCTTGCTGGATCAAGGTGCAGGAGACGTCACCGGGCTGCACGTGTGTTGAACGCGGAGGTTCTGTTGTTCGGCACCTAGATCAGAATCCGCCGCGATCTGAATCACTACGAGTACGAATCCTTCATCCGCGTTCTTGCAACGCTTCCGTCTCGCGATCTTCAAGGGTGTGAAGATGCACTCCCCTCTCTCTCGTTGCTAGTTACTCCATAGATTGATCTTGGTGATGCGTAGAAATTTTTTAATTTCCGCAATGATCCCCAACACCAGGCCCCAGCCTCTCATCCCATCTTCAAGCAATTTGCTCGCGAGGTGAACGCAGTCCTCCCCAAGCTCGAGGCCACGCGCCCTCTCAGGTGGTCCACGTGCGCCATCACGTTCAGCTCAGCGGATCAGCTCAAGTGTGCGGCTACGGCTGGCGTCCTACCAATGCTTTGTTCCCCAGTCATCAGCAATGTGCAAGTTACCAGGACCCTCATCGATGGTGGCGCAGGGCTCAGTTCTGTCCGTCGAGACGTTCAACAACCTCCAAGTGCCTTATGATCAACTCCAGCCAACCAAAGCCTTTCTCAGGAGTCACTGACGGCTCCACCACTCTGATAGGGCAGGTTCGCCTCCCTGTCACTCTCGGACAGCGCAAGAACTACCGTACCGAGCTCATCGACTTTGACGTTGCCCACATTCGCCTGCCATACAATGCCATCCTCGGGTATCCAGCCTGGCCAAGTTCATGGCAGTAACTCACCATGGTTACAATGTCCTCAAGATGCCGGGAAGCGGAGGAATCATCACAATCCCCTGTGAAGAGAAGGATGCATTGTGCTCTCTCGAGCGTGCCTTCCAAGCTGCATCAGTCAAGGACCCAGACAGCAGGAGCGATAACCCTCCCGAGGTGGTTCCCAAGAAGAAGAAGACATCAGTCAGCTCAAGGCCTCAGGAGGTTGACATCTTCGGAGGCGCCGCTACAGGATCTGCGCCCGAGCAAGGGGCGCCTCCTGCCATTGCATAGGAAGGCGCGCCTGGCACCCTCCTCGGGCAAGGCTCGGGGGCTCTCTCCTAGAGGGCCTCGGACTTTTCCAGGATCACGAGGGAGGCGCTCAGGCACCAATTGGACGCGTGCTTTGTGGCACGTTTCCCTCAGGAAGATATGTGGCAAGGAGGGCCCAACCTTCGGGAGTTCATCACCAAGGCCACTCAGGAGCTTCAAGAATCGAGAGCCATACGCAGCGATCGCTGCCTACCCGGTGTAGCTCCCCATCCAGGCGAGGATGGTGGGCTGCGCATCTGCATCGACTACCCAGGGCTCAGCCGAGTCGCATCTCAGGAGCGCCTCTGGCCTTCGTGTGTGGGATGCTGCGAGGGTCCGCCGCACAGCTACGTTCGCATGCCTTTCGGCCTGCCAAACGTGGCTGCCGCTCAATAGCGTCTTCTGCAGAGCATTCTGGCAGCTCAGGTGGTCAGTCACCACGTGGTCCTGGCAGAGATGGAGATGGTCCTCGAGGAGCCGCCTGGACCCCCAGAGCCTCCCGAGGCTCAGGGCTCCGGTGGCTTGTGAGGATCGACCTCTTCACCACGCATCGTTGGCTACTCCAACACCCGCCCTACAATGGTAACAGGTGACATCTTTCAAGTTCATTTCAGCTGGGAGCGCCCTCAGGGCTGCATTATTCCCAGGTCGCATGGGTCCATCCCTGCGGCATGTATCCCTTTTGCTTATGCTTTTAGTCTACATTGCCAGGGGCGCCCCTCGGGCTGCATCATCCCCAAGCCGCTCGGGCCTGACCCAGTGGCATGTATCCTTCCTGTATTTGTCTAAGAAGATTTGCCTTTCATGCTTAACCTGCCTATGATAATCGCCTACTCGATTGACACCTACCCTTGAGGCCGCTCGCATCGGCACGGCGCTTGTGCATGGGTCCGTCCCTGCAACGTCGACAAATCTGAGCGGTCAAGCTCTGGCCCGCGGCAGCCCCGCAAGCGTCACCTCACCAGGCCCTCAGTGCCCTCACCACTCCCTCAGAGCAACCAATGGCCGGCTGACAATCGTAATGGCAGCCCTTGCTTTTCTCGCGTTGATTTACAGGGACTACCTGAGGCCAAAAGCGGGAGGCATCGCAAGCTCTTCCCTTCCCTTACCCGTGTGATCTGCTTGTGCGTTAAAAGGGGGGCGCCTGAGCATCGTGACTCAGGAGCTCTTACTGGCTCTCCAGCCCTCACCCCCTGGCCTTGTCCATGGCATCGCAACCTGGCATACCAGCGGCGGCTGAGCTTGCTCGAGGGCCGGGACCTGAGGACGTAGAGCACGAAGAGGAGTACGGGGAGGTGAGGAGAAGCTCACGAGGGCCTAGCCCGGCTACATCCCAGCTGCAGGCATGCAAGTCCGGCGCCTCACGAAGGATCTACCCCCTGCTTTCGAGATAAATCTCGCCCTTGGAATAAGCTGATTGTCGCGACATGAAAACCCCACTTAATGTGGCCTTGTGGCGGCGATGTTGCCTTCCTTTCTCGCCTTTCGGCGGCTGCTTGAGCGCTAAAGGGGACCTCCCGAGCATCTCACCTCGGGGGATCTTACTAGACCTCGGGCCGCTCACCTCCTGGCCTTGACCATGGCATCGTGACCTGGCATACCAGCGACGGCTGAAGCCTGCCTGGGGACCGGGACCTATCAGCGTAGAGCGCCAAGTCGTCGCGAGGTTAGAAAGGGGGAATCAAGCCGGGACAGGACAATCATTTGCACCACTTCATAACTAGGATCATATCAACAAAAGACATTGCGGGCATCTTACATGCCCCCATGGGGTACTTTCTCAATTCCTCGCAGGGAACAAAAGGCGCGAATCCTAAGGAGCCCTAACTAAACGCGCCCTCGTGGCCGACACCATCATTAACAGTGGGCGGCGAGAGGCCGGTGCTAACCCCATCCAGATCAGCCGCGCTTGTGGCCTGATGCGGCCACCCTGCTCTGAGCACGACACGATCTCGAGGGCACGTAGCTGTCATCGCTCGTCTCCAGAGTCGCGAGGGGCCCGGGAGAATCGCTGGACTCCCAAGCATTCTCCACTTCTGCCAGAGGAGTCGTCGGAGAAGCGGGTGGCAGGCCTAGCCCTGGCCGCATCGACATCCTGGCTGCCTCCTCTGGGGCAGCACTCCAGCCGACGACCTTCTGCATCGAAGACCTTGAAGAGCATCAAGGAGGTGGCAGACCCGGGCGATCTCGCCCCAGCCTCGGGTCATGTAGACCTTGCCCGAAGCGACGACTTCAACCTCCGCTCCGGTTGCCGGGGTACCGCAGTCGGCGTGCTGCAGCCAAAGCTCAAGAGGCCCCCTCGGCGGCATCTCGAAGGTGAAGAAGGTAGGAAAGCGGATCCAGGAGCTCGGAGGTATCGTAGCGTGGAGCACGAGCTCGCGAGAGGAGTCCGTGACGTGGCCCCAGGAGCAACAGCACGCATCACCATGGCTCGTCGGCATTGCTTACGGTGCGGATAACGTCACTCGGCGTCTCCTTCTCCAGGGCCCTCAGCCCGGGCATACAGTGGTAGCGGATACCCAGGAGGTGGCGGCTCGTACCAAGGCCTTGACGTCTCCGTCTTTGCAACCTCATCAGGGCAGCTGGGGACCGGTCGTTTCTTTGATGGAAGCAGGACGGGTCCCTCCTGGGGGGCCTTTCCTTTCTCTTCGGCTGAGAACCGGCGGATTGCGCCATTGGAGGCAAGGCGGAGGAGGAGCAAGGAAGACGAAGCAAGCAGAGCAAGAAGAGATGGAAAACAGGGGATCGCGCCTCTCCTTACTTATAGTCCAGGGAAGGCCAACCGTCAGCCTCCATGATCGCAGGTAATCATGACTCTCTTTTACATGCAGCATGTGTCGGATTTCGGGTTCTGGCAGACCCTTAAGGTTCGAACTCTGGGGTGCACGCGAAGATCACTCCTCTACCAACTCACGTCTCGTCGCCTCACAAAGGATCTAGGCTACACGAAGAACAACACAAGGGACGCAAGGTTTATATTGGTTCGGGCCACCATTGTGGTGTAATACCCTACTCCAGTGTGTGGTGTGGTGGATTGCCTCTAGGGCTGATGATGAACAATACAAAGGAAGAACAGCCTCGCGAGGGATGTTCTTGCGGAGGTGTTGTCTCTTGGGAAGGATTGGATCCGGATCGGTCCTCTTTCTACTCTAGTGGCTAGCCCTATTTATAAAGCGAGGGACTGGTCCTCTTCCCAAATATTGAGCGGGAAGGGCGCCAACAATTGGCCATTTTGAAGGGGAATATCCAGTACACTTATCCTGACTAAAGTTGGTCCTCGCCTGCCAAAGACTCTGACGATGATGCCTTCCTGGGCTCCACGATGACCTCCATCCTGCCGTTCTGCTGGTCTTGGTCTTGTTGCACCAAAATGGTAGCCTTTGCTTGATACCTTGGCCTGCGCTTGCCCCCTTTGCACCAAAGAGGAAACAAGGACAGTACGCAGGCCAGCGCCCGCCTGGCGCCCGCCCGGCTTCGGTCGTCATGCCTTGCATCATGGGCACCTCGTGAGGTACCCCGCCTTGATCTCTGTGCCTCCTCGCGAGCCAGCCTGACGAGGTTGCGCCTGAGGAAGCTTTCTATCATCCGCCCCGCGAGGCTTGGCCCCTCACGAGGGTCTTGTGCTTGTGTTGACGAAGATGGGCCACACTGGGCCACTCCTTGAGCCACGCCGCAGGCCGCAGGCAGGCAAGTCTGGGTACCCCCGTTCCCAGAACACCGACAGTAGCCCCCGGGCCCAAGGCGCGCCCGTACTTGGCTTAGCAGGGAAGCGAAGGGGCAAGTGCGAAGCACCGCGGTCCCTAACAGCCTGCGGCCTTGGGTGTCGCGTGGCGGTTGATTGGACGTGGGCGTCCCTGCTTCCCCACGACGCCTCGGCAACTGCATGACTTGACAAGTCCCTGCATACAAAATGGGTCATGATTACCTGTGATCGTGGAGGCTGACGGTTGGCCTCCTCCGGGTATATGTACGAAATGGCGCGAGCCCTTCTAGTCCATCCCTTCCTGCTACTGTCTTTCTTCTTCTTCCCGGCTACTCGCCCTTGCTCCACCTTACGTCAATGGAACCAATCCTCCAATTTTCTGCAGAAGAGAAGGGAAAGGCCCCCCGAGAGGGTCCTGACCCACTTCCGCCAAAGAAACGACTAGCCCTCTGCCGCAGAGACGGGGGCGCTTGGCAGGAGGTGTCGAGGCCCTGGTTCGAGCGGCCGCCGCCTGGGTTCCCGCTGCCCTTGTATGCCCGGATTGAGGGCCCTAGATAAGAAGGCGCCGAGCGACATCGCCAGAGCCACCGTCGTCGCCGGCGGATTACGGTGGTGCGCGTGTTCCTCCTGGAGTTCATGCCGAGGGCTCCTCTTGCGAGCTTGTGCTTCACGCCGCCATGCCTCCTCGATCTTGGATTCACCTTCCTCCCTCCTTCACCTTTGAGATCCCGCCGACGGGGCCTCTTGAGCTCTGGCTGCAGCATGCTAACTGTAGTACCCCTGCGACCAGAGTGGAGGTCAGGGTCATCGCTCCGAGCAAGGTCTACATGACCCGGGGCTGGGGCGAGATCGCCCGGGTCTGCCGATCGGAGGGGGCCCTCATAATCCACCTGGATTACGATGGCGCCTCCCTGATGCTCTTCAAGGTCTTTGACAAGGAAGGACACCGGCTGGAGTGCTGCCCTAGAGGAAGCGGCCGGAGCTCCAGAGCAGCGAGGACCAGGCCTGCCGCCCGCCCTTGCAGCAGCTCCTCTTGTGGCAGTGGGCGTGTCGGAGGGTCCAGCGACTCTTCTGGATTCTTCCTGACTCTGGCGGCGAGCAACGACACCTACGAGCCCCTGAGCTCACGCCATGCCCGAAGTAGGGCTAGCGCGCCCGGCGGTCGGCGCGGCTGATCTGGATGGGGTTGGCGCTGGCCTTGTGCGACCCACTGTTGATGATGGCGTCTACTGTCTCGGTTCCTGTAGTTAGGACTCCTTAGGATTCACGTCTTTTGTCCCTGCGAGGAACCAAGAACACACCCCGCGGGGGCTTGTAAGGTGCCTGTAGTCTCTTTTGTTAATATGATCCTCGTCGTGAAGCAGTGTGAGATGCTTGGCCCCTCCTTTCTAACCTCACGAGGGCTTGGTGCTCTGCGCCGACAGGTCTCGGTCCCCAAGCAGGCTTCAGCCGTCGCTGGTATGCCAGGTCGCGATGCTGTGGTCAAGGCCAGGAGGTGAGCGGCCCGAGGTCCAGTAAGAGCCCCTGAGTCGCGATGCTCAGGAGGTCCCCTTTAGCGCTCAAGCAGCCACCACTCGGTGAGAAAGGAGCGCAACGTTGTCATTACGGGGCTGCATTAGGTGCAAGGCTGGCATTGCGATAGCTCGCAGCTCCGGAGAATGACTTATCTTGGGAGCTTGAAGCCGCTTCTCGGCGTGGCGCCAGGCCCGCGCATCGGCAGCTGAGGAGTTGCCTGGCGAGGTCCTCGCGAGCCTCTTCCCTTTCTCCTTTACTCCCCTTAGTGCTCTATGTCCTCAGGTCCCGGCCCTCGAGTGAGCTCAACCGTCGCTGGTATGCCAGGTCACGATGCCGTGGGCAAGGCCAGGAGGTGAGGGCTGGAGAGCCAGTAAGAGTCCATGAGTCACGATGCTCAGGTACCCCCCCTTTTAACGTGCAAGCGGTTTGCGCGGACGAGAGGGAAAGAGACACCGCGAAGGCCTCGCCCGACGCTGCCCCTCAAATAGATCCTGCGAGCTCATCACAAGGGAAACGAGAGTTGCCATTACAATTGCCAGCCAGCTACTGGTTGCTCTGGAGGGGTGACGAAGGCACTAAGGGCCTGGTGAGGTGGCGCCTTGTGGGGCTGCCGCGGCCAGAGCTCAGCCACTCAGGTTTGTCGATGTTGCAGGGACGTACCCATGCGCAAGCGTCGTGCCGTTGGGGAGCAGCTCCATGAGTTGGTGTCAATCGAGCGGGCGATTAAGTCAGGCAGGTTAAGCATGAATGGGTAAGTCAGTTTAGGCGGGTCAAATGCACGACCTGAATAGATGCGAGAAAGATACATGCCGCTGGGTCAGACCCGAGCGGCTTGGGGATAATGCATCCCGAGGGGCGCTCCCAACGAAGTAACCTAAAGGCATGAACAAAAGGGAAACATGCCGCAGGGACGGACCCACGTGGCCTGGGAATGATGCAGCCCTGGGGGCGCTCCCAGCTGAAAATGAAACTTGAAAGATGTCACCTGATGATGTTGGAGATGAAGGAATGCTGAAGTAGCGGACGACGTGCACTGCGGAAGCCGATCCTCACGAGCCCCCAGGCCCAGGAGCCTCGGGAGGCTCCGGGGGCGCAGGTGGCTCCTCGAGGACCATCTCCATCTCCGTCAGGACTGCGGAATGCCTGGCCTCTTGAGCCTACAGAATGCTCCTCATAAGATGCTGACGTGCGGCAGCCGCGTTCGGCAGGCCGAAAGGCATGCGAACATAGCTGTGGGGTGGACCCTTGCAGCGTCCCACGCGCGAGGGCCAGATGCGCTCCTGAGAGGCAGCTTGGTTGAGCCCTGGTATGTCAATGTAGACGCGCGGCCCACCATCCTCGCCTGGATGGGGAGCTACGGCGGGTAAGCGGCGGCTGCCACTCATGACTCTTGAATCTTGCAGCTCCTGAATGATCTCGCTGATGAACTCCCGAGGGTTTGGCCCTCCTTGCCTTGTTCCTTCCTGAGGGAAACATGCTTTGAAGCACGCCTCTAAGTGGTACCCGAGCGCCTCCCTTGTGACCTTGGCAAAGTCGGTGGCCCTCCAGTAGAGAGCCCCCGAGCCTTGCCCGAGGAGGGCGCCGGGCGCGCCTTCCTATGCGACAGAAGGAGGCGCCCCTTGAACGGGCACAGATCCTAATGCAACGCCATTGGAGGGGCCTGCCCCCTGAGGGTTCGGACTAGGTGATGCCTTCTTCTTCTTAGGGACTGCCTTGGGAGGTCTTCCACTCCCGTGATCTGGGTCTTCGATTGCTGTGGCTTGAAAAGCACGCTCGAGAGAACACACTGCATCCCTCTCCTCACAAGGCACCGTGATGACTCCACCGCTTCCTGGCATCTTGAGGACATTGTAGCCATGATGAGTCACTGCCATGAACTTGGCCAAGGCTAGGTACCCGAGGATGGCATTGTATGGCAGGCGAATGTGGGCGACGTCGAAGTCAATGAGGTTGGTGCGGTAGTTGTTGCGCTGCCCAAAGGTGACAGGAAGGTGAACTTGCCCTATTGGAATGGTGGAACCATCAGTGACTCCTGAGAAAGGCTTGGTTGGCTGAAGCTGATCGTATGGCACTTGGAGATTGTTGAATGTCTCGACGGACAGGACGTTGAGTCCCGCTCCGCCATCAATGAGGGTCCTAGTGACCTGCACATTGCTGATGATTGGGGAGCAAAGCATCGGGAGGACTCCGGCCATGGCTGCGCACTTGAGCTGATCCACTGAGCTGAACGTGATAGCGCAAGCTGACCACCTAAGAGGGCGCGTGGCCTCAAGCTTGAGGAGGACTGCATTCACCTCGCAAGCAAACTGTTTGAAGATGCGCTGAGAGGCTGGGGCCTGAGCGCCGCCTAGGATGCAAGCGATTGCGCGCGGCTCCTGGAAGCCCTCTGCCCCTTCGTCCTGATGATGGTCTTCATTCCTCCTCGGCGGTGGTGGCAGAGGAGGGAGGCCTGCGTTGCCCTGAGGGCGATCCTCACGAGGCTGATCCCTCCAGCCTCCCTCGTGAGGCTGGTCCTGCCAGCGGTCCTCGCGAGGTCGGTCTCGCCACCCTTGGCGAGGGCCACGGTCTTCCCATCGTCCTCCACCTCTTCCTCCTCCTTGGCCATAGCCCTGGTCGTTGCGCTCGGGGCGTCGGCTGATACGCCCGTCTCGCACAGCCCTGAGCTCTTGGCATTCGTTGGTGTTATGGGTGTGGAGGTCGTGGTACACGTAGTACCGACTGCCCTTGGATGACTCAGGCTGATTCTTGCCTCACTTGGTGTCTGGCTCTGCTGCAAGCACAACAACCCCCTTGCGCTTCACGTCCTTGACCTTGGGCTTCTTCTCTTCTAGATCGGCAGCCGGAAGCTCGAGGAGGGAGAGGCGCCCTTCCTCAGGCCTGGCGCACTTGGTCGCCAAGTTGAACAACTCTAGGGATGTGCACATGTCTTCATGGATTGCTAGCTCCTCTTTCATCTTGATGTCACGCACACTGTCAGAGAAGGCTGAGATGATGGCTTCCTCAGTCACCCTGGGGATCTTGAGGCGAGTGTTGTTGAAGCGTTGGATGTATTTCTGCAGGGTCTCTCCTGACTGCTGCTTGATGCAGCACAGGTCGCTCATTGCCGGGGGCCAGTCGCGAGTGCCTTGGAAGTTGGCGATGAAGTGAGTGCGCATCTCGTCCCAGGAGGAAATTGTGCCAGGAGCCAGGTTCAGGATCCAGGTGCGGGCACCGTCCTTGAGCGCCATGGGGAACCAGTTCGCCATGACCTTCTCGTCCCCGTTGGCGGCTTCGATGCCCAGCTCATAGAGCTGGAGGAACTCCGCAGGGTCAGCCGTGCCACCGTAGCGCGGAGGCAGATCTGGCTTGAACTCGCCCGGCTAGGCCACGCTGCGCAGCTCGGTGGTGAAGGCACGACAGCGTGCAGTGGCCACTAGAGGCCTTTGGTGACAAAGGGCTTGATCTTGGAGGTCTCCGCGTGCCGCCGCCAGGAGCAGTGCGGGGTCTTGGCGCGCTGGAGCAGGAGCGCGGTCATGATGTGCCGGTGCGGGGAGCACACAGGCAGCTTCTTGAGGATGCGGGATCTCTTGATAGCTCTTCTCGTGCTGCGCGGGTGCTGGACGGAGCGGGTCCCGTCCAGGGGCCGTGCGCCTTGGGGCCAGGGCGCCTTCTTGAGGGGGAGGCGGTGGAGGCACCTCCCGAGCTGTATTGGCCATGTAGGGCGGGGGCGATGCAGCGAGAGGGATGGTGCAAGGGAGCCCCCTGCGGTGCTGACGAGCTCGGTGATGCGGGCAAGCCACTCGTCGTAGAGGTCATCGACGGGAAGGTAGTGCAGGAGCTCTCGCGCCAGGAGCAGCGCGGCATGCGCGTCGGCAGGGGCGCGACGGGCGTGGGACGACGAACCGGCTGGAGTCAGCGACGGGGTGGCGGTGCGGCCTTCTCGCCGCACCGAAGGATGAGAGGATGAGGCCTGCCGCTCGTTCCCCGTCGGACCGGTGGCGGCATGGGCGGCAGGCGACGGGGAACGACGGGGAGGCCCTTCGACGGGGGCCGGTTGGGGGACATGGGCCGCGAGGGCAGCCCGACGCTCGACGCAGGCTCGACGAGCGTCAGACATGGATGCGATGGATGGCAAAACACAAGATGGCGGAAGGCGCGACTCCGGCGCACCCCTACCTGGCGCGCCAAATGTCGGATTTCGGGTTCCGGCAGACCCTTAAGGTTTAAACTCTGGGGTGCGGGCGGAGATCACTCCTCTACCAACTCACGTCTTGTCGCCTTGCAAAGGATCTATGCTACACGAAGAACAACACAAGGGACACAAGGTTTATACTGGTTCGGGCCACCGTTGTGGTTAATACCCTACTCTAGTGTGTGGTGTGGTGGATTGCCTCTGGGGATGATGATGAACAATACAGAGGAAGAACATCCTCGCGAGGGATGTTCTTGCGGAGGTGTTGTCTCTTGGGAAGGATTGGATCCGGATCGGTCCTCTTTCTACTGTGGTGGCTAGCCCTATTTATAGAGCGCGGCCCTGGTCCTCTTCCCAAAAGCGGGAAGGGCGCCAACAATTGGCCATTTTGAATGGGAACATCTAGTACACTTATCCTGACTAAAGTTGGTCCTCGCCTGCCAAAGACTCTGATGATGACGCCTTCCTGGGCTCCACGATGACCCCCATCCTGCCATTCTGCTGGTCTTCGTCTTGTTGCACCGAAATGGTAGCCTTTGCTTGATACCTTGGCCTGCGCTTGCCCCCTTTGCACCAAAGAGGAAACAAGGACACTGCGCAGGCCGGCGCCCGCCTGGCTTCGGTCGTCATGGCTTGTGTCACGGGCACCTCGTGAGGTACCCCGCCTTGATCTCTCTGCCTCCTCGCGAGCCAGCCTGATGAGGCTGCGCCTGAGGAAGCTTCCTATCGTCCGCCCCGCGAGGCTTGGCCCCTCGCGAGGGTCTTGAGCTTGTGTTGACGAAGATGGGCCGTACTTGGCCACTCCTTGAGCCACGCCACAGGCCGCAGACAGGCAAGTCTAGGTACCCCCGATCCTAGAACGCCGACAGCAGGGACTCGTCAAATCGGGCAGTTGCCGAGGCAGCATGGGGAAGCAGGGACGCTCACGTCCCATCAGTTGTCACGCGGCGACCAAGGCTGCTCCGCACTTGCCCCTTGGCCTCGCTGCAAAGCCAAGTCCGAGCGCGCCTTGGGCCCGGCGAACGTGGGTCCCCAGGCCTGCATGCCTGTGGACTGCGGCGTGGCTCAAGCAGTGGTCCAGTACGGCCCGTCTACATCAACCCAAGCTCAAGACCCTCACGAGGGGCCAAGCCTCGCGGGGCGAATGACGCAAGGCTTCCTCAGGGGCAGCCTCACCAGGCAGGCTCGCGAGGAGGCAGAGAGATCAAGGCAAGGAGTACCTCGCGAGGTGCTCGTGACGCAAGCCATGAGGATCGAGACCAGGCGGGCGCCAGCCGGTGGAGTGTCCTCGTTTCCTCTTTGGTGCAAAGGGGGCGAGCGCAGGCTTGGAGTACCGAGGCAACAAGCAAAGTTTGCCATATCGGTGCAACAAGACCAAGACTAGCAGAGCGGCAGGACGGAGGTCACTGTGGAGCCCAAGACGGCGTCATCACCAGTGCCTTTGGTAGCCGAAGACCAACTTTAGTCAGGATAGCTTGTACTAGTTGTTTCCGTTCAAAATGGCCGTTGTTGGCTCCCTTCCGCTTAATATTTGGGAAGAGGACTAGGGCCCCTATAAATAGGGACATCCACCTTAGTAGGAGAGGGGACGGACCAAAGGAGATCTCACCCATCGAGATCTCACCTAGAACCTAGAGAGACGGAGCTATTCCTCTCCAAGCACACGACCACAAGAACACTCCTAGCGAGGGCATTCTTCCTCTATACTGTTCATCATCAGGCCCAGAGGCAATCCACTACACCACACACTAGAGTAGGGTATTACACCACAACGGTGGCCCGAACTAGTATAAACCTTGCATCCCTTGTGTTGCTCATCGTGTAGCTTAGATTCACGGCGAGGCTTTGGAACGTAGATCGGTAGAGAGAAGATCTTCGCGTGCACCCTAGAGTTCGAACCTTAAGGTTTTGCCGGAAGCCGATATCCGATAGAAAGGCCCAACCATATCAAGCCCCCAGACTGCAAACGGCCAACTAATTGGAATCATCCTCAATTCTTGAGCCGACACATGCGCTCGTCGTGATAATTTCTGGTAGCCATCACATTTACTGACCAGATCCTCTGCATCAGTGTGAGCCGTCAACCAATAAAACCCATGACGAAAAGCCTTGGCCACAAGGGACTTTGAACCGGCATGATGACCACAATCTCCTTCATGAATCTCACGAAGAATCTCTTGGCCCTCCTCAGGAGAGACACAACGCTGAAACGCTCCAGTGATGCTACGATGATGTAATTCACCATTAGCAATTGTCATTGACTTAGACCGTCGGGTGATCTGTCTAGCCAAAGTTTCGTCCTCAGGTAACTTGCCCTGGGTCATATGAGCCAAATATGGCACTGTCCAATCTGGGATGACGTGAAGAGCCGCCACCAATTGTGCTTCAGGGTCAGGAACAGCCAGGTCTTCCTCTGTAGGCAACATGACAGAAGGGTTATGCAGAATATCCAAGAAAGTGTTCGGTGGCACCGACTTACGCTGAGATCCCAGCCGGCTTAAAGCATCAGCCGCCTCATTCTTTCTGCGATCAATGTGCTCCACTTGATAACCCTTGAAGTGCCCAGCAACAACATCAACTTCGCGGTGATAAGCCGCCATTAGGGGATCCTTGGAATCCCACTTGCCTGAGACTTGTTGAGACACCAAATTTGAGTCGCCAAAGCACCTTACCCGGCTTAAGTTCATTTCCTTAGCCATCCGAAGAACATGGAGCAAGGCCTCATACTCAGCTGCATTGTTAGTACATGGAAACATCAACCTTAGCACATAACAAAATTTGTCACCTCAAGGGGAAGGTAAAACAACTCCAGCCCCCGAGCCCTCCAATTTCCTGGACCCATCAAAGTGAATAGTCCAATATGTATTATCCAGCTTATCTTCAGGCATTTGCAGCTCTGTCCAGTCGTTGATGAAATCCACCAGTGCTTGAGACTTGATAGCAGTGCATGGCACATATTTCAAACCATAATGCCCAAGTTCAATGGCCCACTTGGTGACTCGTCCTGTGGCTTCTCTGTTTTGGATAATATCTCCTAACAGAGCAGAACTAACCACAGTGATGGGGTGGCCCAGAGAATACTGCTTAAGCTTCCGGCTGGCCGTGAACACCCCATAAACGAGCTTCTGCCAATGTGGATATCTCTGTTGGACTCAATAAGCACTTCACTGATGTAGTAAACCGGCCGTTGAACTGGATATTCCTTGCCAGCCTCCTTGCGCTCCACCACAATGGCCACACTGACAGCATGTGTGCTAGCAGCCACATACAATAATAATGGCTCCTTATCAATAGGAGCAGCAAGAATCGGCGGCTCAGCTAGCTGCCTCCTCAAATCTTCAAATGCATCGTTAGCAGCATCACTCCAGACAAAGTCATCTGTTTTCTTCATCATCAGATACAGCGGTATGGCCTTCTCACCTAACTGGCTTATGAACCAGCTTAAGGCAGCAATACGACACGCCAAACGCTGAACATCATTGATACACGCCGGTTTAGCCAGATAGGTGATGGCCTTGATCTTCTCCGGGTCAGCCTCAATGCCCCCGTTAGAAATCAGGAAACCCAAAAGGTTTCCTGCTGGCACACCAAAAACACACTTGGCCGGGTTAAGCATCATCTTGTAGACTCGGAGATTATCGAAAGTTTCCTTCAAATCATCTATCAAGGTTTCCTTCTCCCTGGACTTTACCACAATATCGTCCACATAAGCATGAATGTTGCGCACAATCTGATTGTGGAGACAGTTCTGCACACATCGCTAATAAGTCGCCTAGGCACTCTTGTTCCCAAAAGGCATAGACACATAGCAGAAGGCTCCAAAAGGAGTAATGAAAGCCGTCTTCTCCTGGTCCTTAACTGCCATCTTGATTTGATGATAACCAAAATAAGCATCCAAAAAGCTCAAGCGCTCACAACCCGCCGTAGCATCAATGATTTGATCAATACAAGGAAGAGCAAAAGGATCAGCCAGACAAGCCTTGTTTAAGTCCATGTAATCCACACATGCGCCAGGTGCCATTCTTCTTAAGTGATGTCTACTACGCAACCTTCTTCTTGTAGACGTTGTTGGGCCTCCAAGTGCAGATGTTTGTAGGACAGTAGCAAATTTCCCTCAAGTGGATGACCTAAGGTTTATCAATCTGTGGGAGGCATAGGATGAAGATGGTCTCTCTCAAACAACCCTGCAATCAAATAACAAAGAGTCTCTTGTGCCCCCAACAAACCGAACACAATCGTAAATTGTATAGGTGCACTAGTTCGGCGAAGAGATGGTGATACAAGTGCAATATGGATGATAGATATGGGTATTTGTAATCTGAAATTATAAAAACAGCAAGGTAACTAATGATAAAAGTGAGCACAAACAGTATTGCAATGGTAGGAAACAAGGCCTAAGGTTCATACTTTCACTAGTGCAAGTTCTCTCAACAATAATAACATAACCGGATCATATAACTATCCCTCAACATGCAACAAAGAGTCACTCCAAAGTCACTAATAGCGGAGAACAAACGAAGAGATTATGCTAGGGTATGAAACCACCTCAAAGTTATCGTTTCTGATCGATCTATTCAAGAGTCCATAGTAAAATAACACGAAGCTATTCTTTCTGTTCGATTTATCATAGAGTTCGTACTAGAATGACACCTTAAGACACAAATCAACCAAAACCCTAATGTCACCTAGATACTCCAATGTCACCTCAAGTATCTGTGGGCATGATTATACGATATGCATCACACAATCTCAGATTCATCTATTCAACCAACACAAAGTACTTCAAAGAGTGCCCCAAAGTTTCTACCGGAGAGTCAAGACCAAAATGTGTGCCAACCCCTATGCATAAGTTCATTGAACCTGCAAGTTGATCACCAAAACTATGACGCCCCCAATTCAATCATACACTAATCATGCATGCAAACATGTACGATCAAAATCAAGGACTCACGGGAAGATATCACAACACAACTCTAAAAACATAAATAAGTCATAGACGCATCATAATACAAGCCATGGGCCTCGAGGGCTCGAATACAAGTGCTTGATCATAGACGAGTTAGCGGAAGCAACAATATCTAAGTATAGACATAAGTTAAACAAGTTTTCCTTAAGAAGGCTAGCACAAACTGGGATACAAATTGAAAGAGGCCCAGTCCTCCTGCCTGGGATCCTCCTAAACTACTCCTGGTCGTCGTCAGCGGCCTGCACGTAGTAGTAGGCACCTCCAGTGTAGTAGGAGTCATCGTCGACGGTGGCGTCTAGCTCCTGGGCTCCAACATCTGGTTGTGGCATCCGAGAAGAAGAGGAAAACAGGGGAAAAGAGGGAGCAAAGCAACCGTGAGTACTCATCCAAAGTACTCGCAAGCAAGAAGCTACACTACATATGCATGGGTATATGTGTAAGGAGGCCATATCAGTGGACTGAACAGCAGAATGCCAGAATAAGAGGGGGATAGCTAGTCCTATCAAAGACTACGCTTCTAGCAGCCTCCATCTTGCAGCATGTAGAAGAGAGTAGATTGAAGTCCTCCAAGTAGCATCGCATAACATAATCCTACCCAGTGATCCTCCCCTCGTCGCCCTGTGGGAAAGCGATCACCGGGTTGTCTCTGGAACTTGTCTGTGTGTGTTTTATTAAGTATCCGGTTCTAGTTGTCATAAGGTCAAGGTACAACTCCAAGTCGTCCTGTTATCGAAGATCACGGCTATTCGAATAGATAAACTTCCCTGCAGGGGTGCACCACATTACCCGACACGCTCGATCCCTCTGGCCGGGCACACTTTCCTGGGTCATGTCCTGCCTCGGGAGATCAATACGTCACAACCCTACCTAGGCCTTACAGAGAGGTCAACACGCCGGTCTAAATCCTATGCGCACAGGGGTCTGGGCCCATCGCCCATTGCACACATGCACATTGCGAACATGGCCGGAAGCAGACCTAGCCCCCTTAATACAAGTGCAGGTTTCGGTACAATCTGGCGCGCGCCGCTTAGTTGCTGACATCAAGAAGGCTTCGGCTGATACCACGACGTCGGTTGCCCATATCTTGTCCCACGTGGCGGCTAGTGCGTATAAGGTCAACGACCCAACTCAGATCAAATACCAGGATCTCGTTAATCGTGTTAAGTTATGTAACCGCAGACGCCGACCAGGGCCAGGACCACCTCTCACCTAGGTGGCCTCAACCTGCCCTGTTGCTCCGCCACAAAGTAATAGTCGGGGGCCATCCGGAACCAAGGCCACCTCTACCGGGATGGAGCCACCTGTCCTTCCAGCCCCCACATCAAAATCACTTGCAGGTACTCAATGAGCTGACCCGACTTTAGTCACCATCTGTGTAGTATGTATATATGTATAATATATACCGTGATCACCTCCCGAGTGATCACAACCCGATAGTATAGCAAGGCAGACCGACAAGAATGTAGGGCCAGTGATGAAAAACTAGCATCCTATACTAAGCATTTAGGATTGCGGGTAAGGTAACAACGACTGTAGTAATAATGACAGGCTATGCAACAGAATAGGAGTAACCAAACAGTAACATGCTACACTACTCTAATGCAAGCAGTAGAGAGAAGAATAGGCGATATTTGGTGATCAAGGGGGGGGGGGGCTTGCCTGGTTGGTCTGGCAAGAAGGAGGGGTTGTCAACTCTGTAGTCCAACTGGGCAGCAACAACGTCTGTCTCTTAGTCTACCGGAGAGAATAGGGGGAAGAAACAATAAATACAATGCAAACATAAGCATGACGATGCATGACATGACAATGAGCGGTGCTAGGTGTGCCCTAACGCGGTAGTAGGTGATACTAGCGAGTGGGGGAAACATCCGGGAAAGTATCCTCGGTGTTTCGCGTTTTCGGACAGATGAACCGGAGGGGAAAATTGCGTGTTTGCTATGCTAGGGATGTCTGGCGGTCGAACGGGCTGCGTATCCGGATTCGTCTCATCGTTCTGAGCAACTTTCATGTACAAAGGTTTTCCATCCGAGTTACAGATTATTTTATATTAATTTTTAAAGTTTTAAATCATTTTCTAAATTATTATTAATTCGAAATTAGATAGTAAATGCTAAATGTACCCAGCCCTATGTATACAGCAGTGTACACGGGGGCTGACATGTGGGCCAGGGGGCCTAGTTGACCAGTCAAAGTTTGATTGGTCAACAGGGGGTGGGCCCCCCTGTCATTGATAGATTAGGATAAACTACAAGTTTAATTAAGTTAACTAACTAATTAGTTAGTTAATCAGGCAACTAATTAAGTTAATTAATTATTTATTTAATTAATATTTTTATTTAATATTCTTTTTCTATTTTTTAATTAAAAACGTTCTGGGGCTGGGCCTCGTTTGTCATAGGCCCTAGGGGCCTTAGCGGGCGCCGGCGTTAGCGGGTTCAGGCGCAACGGGTCCCAGCACCCGTTTGTTCGGGCGCACGCCCAAGGGCGGGCCGAGCCGGCAGGGCGCCAGAGAAGGGGGAGGCCGGTGGCCACGGCGTCGGCCAGGCGGCCGGGGCGGCATAGGCGAGGCCACGACGACCTGGGGAGGTAGTGGCACGACGGTTGCGGTGGGTAGAGGAGGCAACAACAGCCGTGGCGTAGGGCGTGGTCAAGGAGTGCGTGCAAGCACGGTGACCGCGTTGCGCTAGCGGGAGGAGCGGGAGCAGAGAGGAGGCGCAGTGCGGGGCTGGCCCTAGGCGCGGACGGCGGGTCGATGGGCGAGCAGGGGACAGGGGAGAGAGGAGGAGAGGCCGTAGGGTCTTAGGCAGCGGGGCGCGGGGAGGAGGTTGGAGACGACGCGACGCAGGGGAGTCGGCGAGGCGCGACAAGGCGTAGGAGCTCTGGTCGTGGAGGAGGGCGAGGACGGGCGGTGACGGCGATGGGCGCCGAGGTGCGACAGGGTCGGGGTCGGTGATGAGGCGAGGCCGCGGCGTTAGGCGGGCGCCGCGCAAGGGAGTGAGGGGGTGCAGAGGAGTCCCTGAGGGGCGGCGCCGAGCCCAGCTGGCGGTGGCCTTAGTGGCGCGGCGACTTGCGTCGGGAGCGGCCGTGCGGGAGGAGGGGATCGAGCAGGGGCGCCCCTCCCCCAGGCACGATGTGTGCGTGTGTGTGTGCGCGTGTGTTGCGTGTGGTGGCGGCAGTGTGGGAGAACGAGAGAGCGAGTGGGGATCATGGGCGGTAGTGGGGATCGGGGGTTAGGGTTTGGGGGTTATGGGGGCGCTAGCTGGGCTGGCCTGGCTAGCCCAGTGGCCAGCTGGGCCGAGGCCCAGCGAGGGGGGGGGATCTTTTCCCTTTTTTGTTTGTTCTGTTTTTATTCTTGTCCATTTTTTGTTTTATTTATTTTAGAGCATCATAACATTTTCTAAACATGGGGTTTCTTCACTGTCATTACCTATGTAATATTTGGCACAATCGGGACATTTTAGTTTCATTGTTTGAAAACTTTTGTTGCTTGCCTGATTTTTAATTTGAATTTGAATCGGTTTCGGACTAACGCGAGATTAGTAACAATAATCAAGGTGACATGGCATCATTAGTAGAATTTCACTGTAGCTTAAGTATCCGGGTGTCACAATTCTCCTCCACTACAAGAAATCTCGTCCCGAGATTTAAGCGGTGGAGTAAAAGGGGTGGGAGGTGCTGGTAGCAAAAATCCTAACGAGTCTTCTCGGTCTTGGCTGTCCTTTCAAAGAGGTTGATCCCTTTCATTGATGTCTTCATTTCTCTGTTTCAAGTCACCATGACCAAGTCGTCATCTTTCTTCGAGATCTCCATCGTCCTACGAACGCGACCAAGGGGAAAACTCCGGAAGAACGCCTAGAAAACTCAATCAATGAATAAAAAGGGTCAAACCAACCCTGAATAATTTCAAAGTTTAGCGCGAATCTCCCATTGTTCCGTGTTGCGGGTAGAAGAAAATACGAGGCTAGAAGAGGGAGTGATTATCGTTTGGCCCACAAGGGGACATGTCTCCCTATCGAAACCACAAGGGTTTTTGCGACAGGCTCCGGTTTGTAAGATGTTTGTATTAAAGCTTGGCCCAAATTGGCAATGTTTTTACCACGACATATATGTGCCATGATGTGACACCATGCCACCTTTGATGACTTTCTGATGAGTTTTGGATTTATGGGGATTTAAAAACTAGGATTCCAAATGTTTGAGGACAAGCTAGGACCTTGGTAAGGTTGTAATTTATTCCCATTCCTGGCATGGAACCTAAATATGCACCCAAGGACACATATATAAATTTTCTAGCCATTTAGGTGATCTGGAGCATGTATTTGTTGTTCAACTTTGAATTATTGACATTAAATGCGTAGGAAACTCAATTAGTGTATAAAAAGGCCAAACGAACCCTGAATAATTTTAAATTTCAGCATGGATATCCTGTCGTTCCATGTTGCCCATAGAAGAAAATACAAGGCGAAAAGAGGCAGTGATTACATTTCGCCACAAGGGGAACACGTTAAACTATCGGAACCTCGAGGCTTCTTTGAGATAAGCTCCGGTGTCGGATTTAGGGTTCCGGCAGACCCTTGAGGTTCGAACACTGGGGTGCGCGCGAAGGTTTCGCCTTCTACCTACCTGTTCCTCGCCGAATCGCTAGGATCTAAACTACAAGAAGAACAACACAAGAGACACAGGGTTTATACTGGTTCAGGCCACCATTGTGGTGTAATACCCTACTCTAGTGCGTGGCGTGGTGGATTGCCTCTTGGGCTAATGATGAACAATACAAGGAAGAACAGCCTCACGAGGGTCTGTTCTTGTGGTGGTGTTGTCCCTTTGGAAGGGTTGATTCTAGATGCCTATCTTATCTCCAGATTCCTATCGATCCCGATCTCCCTCTACCCTGTGGGTGGCTAGTCCTATTTATAGGCGAAGGCCCTGGGCCTCTTCCCAAATATTGAGCGGGAAGGGCGCCAACAATTGGCCAATTTAAAGGGGAACATCTAGTACACTTATCCTGACTAAAGTTGGTCCTCGCCTGTCAAAGGCTCTGGGGGTGACGCCGACTTGGGCTCCACGGTGACCTCCATCCTGCCGTTGGACTGGTCTTGGTCTTGTTGCACCGAAATGGATGCCTTTGCTTGATGCTCTCGCCTGCGCTTGCTCCCCTTGCACCAAAGAGGAAAGAAGGACACTGCGCGGGCTGGCGCCCGGCTGGCGCCCTTGGTCGTCATGGCTTGCGTCATGGGCACCTCGCGAGGTACCCTGCCTTGAACTCTCCGCCTCCTCATGAGCCAGCCAGACGAGGCCATGCCTAAGGAAGCTCCTTGTCGTCTGCCCCGTGAGGCTTGGCCCCTCGCGAGGGTCTTGAGTTTGTGTTGATGAAGATGGGCCGTGCTGGGCCCCCTTTGAGCCACGCCGCAGGCCGCAGGCAGGCAAGTCTGGGGACCCCCGTTCCCAGAACACCGACAGTAGCCCCCGGGCCCAAGGCGCGCCCGGACTTGGCCGAGTAGAGAGGCGAAAGGGCAAGTGCGAAGCATCACGGGCCCTAACAGCCTACGGCCTTGGGCGCCACGTGGCGGTTGATTGGACGTGGGCATTTCCGCATTCGCGCGAGTTGATAATGAGTGGCATCTGCCCTCTGCCTCCTTTGCTCTCTCCAGTTGCTGCTCAGACCCCCTTTCTTGCGCCTCTCCTTCCTTCCTCCGAAATCTCCAGATCTACTCCACCCGCGCGCCCCAGCCAGACATGGCGCCTCGCCAGGCCCCGGCCGGAGCTTGGTATTCGTCCGCCTTGGACTCGCCGAACATGTCGGAGGCGAGACTTGCCCGGGTGCGCCAGATGGCAGCGACGCAGGGCGTCGACGGGGCGAAGGTGTTCAAGGCCGGCTCTGCCCTCCCTGAGGGCCAAGGGAGCACCTTCTACCCGCTCTTCGTGAGCGCCATTGTCGCCGGTCTGGTGCCTCCCTTCTCTAAGTTCTTCTTTTCTGTCCTCTACCATTACAACCTTCAAGCTCTGCACCTCCATCCCAACTCTGTCCTCCTTCTGGCAATCTTCGCCTACTATTGCAAGGCCCACGTGGGGGTGAAGCCCTCAGTGGCCCTGCTGCGCCACTAGTTCTCCCTCTGGACCTCTCGCGGTTCCGCCTTCGCGTGTGCGAGATTCGTCGCGTACGGCAGCTCCATCGCCATTTCGAATCCCGGGAAAAGGATTAAGGGCTTCAGGAGCAAGTGGGTCTTGGTTGATGCTGGGCGCGTCCACCCCCGGCTGGCCTTGCCCACGGGGCACCCCTCGAGCTCCGACGACTGATCTCGAGTGGAGCTTGTGGATCCCCGCGCAAGGCCTGTGTTGGAGAAGATGGATGCGGATCTGAGGCCGGCCAACATGGCGGTGGCGAAGCTGACCGGCGCCTCGCTGCTGAGGGAGTTCCTGGAGCATCAGCTGGCTCCGCTTCGTCAGTACTCGCTTCCGATGTGGAGGCCCCATCCGAGCCCCGCAGTCCTGGCCGATGAGGATCTGGCCGCGGTCCTCCAGTCTTTGGTCGGGGGCGATGTGGCAAGGTTGGAGGGCGCTCCGACGCCCCTGTTCCTTCGTGAGGACTGGGAGCAGGTTGTGGGGTCCATGCCCGTCCTCAACGGGGATGGGCCTGTGCCCGCGGAGGCTCCCGAGGACCTGGTGGACGTATCCTCCGGTGACTCCAGCGAAGAGAGGGAGGAAGGGGAGCGGGAAGAGGGGGCTGACTCTGAGGTAGAGTTGAGGGCTCCACCTCTTCGGCGCAAGTCCCACGTTCTCCACCTCTCTCTGAGAGACGACGACGGGGGTGATGACGTGCAGGGCGGCGGGAGCCTGCCCCTGGTCCCAAAGAAGGATCAGACAGGGCTGATCCCCCGCGGGTCCGCCTCAGCCCCGAGGCGATCCGCAGGCACCCCAGCTGCACCCGCGCTCCTTGAGGCTGACCCTTGCAACCGGCTCTCGGGCTTCAAGTATGGCCGGAGGCTGCTCGAGCCTGCGGGCGACGACCTGTAAGTGCTTGATCCCTGTCTTGTTTCTTGTTTCGTTGCTAAGGCTTGACGTCCGTATCTCCTGGCTAGGCTGGCGCCCACGGCAAAGAAGACGAAGGGGGCTCCTGAGACTCCATCCGCGGCAGCGCCTCTGCTCGGGAAAGAAGATGAACGTGATGCGTGGGCCTCTCCTGCCCAGGCATCCCTGCGAGGCCCTGCCGAGCTGGCTGGGGCGAGCTCGGCTCCTATGGCCCTGGCAACTCCTGAGGCGCCCCCGCTTGACACCGACACCACAGCCGCTGGGGCGCAGCAGTCTCCGCCTTGGGACACCGAGGTCACGCTGCCGTCTTCTCCTCCTACCCCGCCGATTGCTGCTTCCCTGTCTTCTCCTACTGTCCTGGATCGTGCTGCTGCCAAACTGGACCGTCTGAGGCGGGATCTTCTGAGCGCCGACCCTTGTTTGGTGGCCGGGCGCTTGGAGTTAGCCTCTGGCTGGATTCGCTCCGATGCTTCAATTCGGGTGGCGCTGGTCCAGGACTCGACGGCCTACGACGAGGAGAAGTAGGCCATCCTTGGGGCGAAAGCTGCCCGCGACACCGCCTTGGGGAAGGCGGCTAATGCCCGAGGTCGTTGCGAGGTGCTGGAGAGCGAGCTGAAGGGCGTGCAGGGCCGGCTCGCCGAGGAGACTCACCTTTGCCAAGAGTAGGAGGACGGCATGAAGGCTCGCGAGGCGGCCGTCAAGGACTGGGACGCCAAGCTCAAAAAGTGCCGCGACCGCCTAGGCGCGCTGGAGCGAGAGCTGGAGGCAAGGAAGGTTGAGTTGGACGGCAAGGCACGGGTTCTTGCCGAGGATCGTGTGGCCCTTGCGGAGATGGAGGAGAAGGCCCGCACTTCACTGAAGACGCTTTATGAGAGCGGCATGGAGAGCCCGCTGGCCGGCGAGGAGGACGGCCCCGCCAAGCTGCTTCCTTTCCTGGTTCGTGCCCTTGAAGATGTCGCCCTTGGCCTTGGCCCTAGGGCTGAGGCCGAGGCACGCGTCTTGTCTTCTGCGGCGCTGACGCGGGTCTTCACCCACATCAGTCTTCGCAACCCCAACGTCGACCTCGACGGCCTGCTGGAGCCAGCGCGCGGCGAGCATGCCGCTACCGCTGTTGAGGCCATGAAGGGTCGTGCGGAGGCTTTGCTGGGGAAATTCTGGGCCTTCAGCACCAGGCCGAAGCAGAGCGCTGCCAGCCCGGCAGCTCCACAAGGCGAACCCGCTCCGCGCAACTCCACGGCCGGCAAGTGACTCCGTTGTGGCTCCCGTCCTGCTTTTAGTTTCTGCACATGTATCAGGCCTCGGGGAGGCGTTAAAACTTGCATTTGGTGCTGTGATAACAGTATGGACTGTAATATTTGCTTTTGAATTCCTTGAAATTTGCGCTATTTCCTTCCTACTTGCTTGTGTCCTACGCCGGCAGAGCCCGGCCCCGCGCATACCTCAGCCGCCGTTAGCCCCGACCGGAAACCAGGACGGGACCAAGGAGTGAGGGGCTACGTGACAAGTTAGGCTCCTGAGTCGCGATGCTCAGGAGTCCCCCTTGGCGCTCGAACAACAAGTAGGGAGGTGAGATGTGGGGGTGGATCTACCGTTCTACGTCTGCAGAGCCCGGCCCCGCGCATACCTCAACCGCCGTTAGCCCCGACCGGAAACCAGGACGGGACCAAGGAGTGAGGGGCTACGTGACCAGTTAGGCTCCTGAGTCACGATGCTCAGGAGTCCCCTTGACGCTCAAACGGCCTTCATACCTTGGCTCCGCTCGGGGAGGGACGCGCGACGAACCAGGCCCGGGGGCCTGGCTGGGTGGCGTGCGTCTGGGCGTGACCCAGGCGTAGCCCCCGTGCCCAGCCCCCTCGCGCGGCACTCCCGAGGGGAGGCGTTGCGATGAGGCTAGACACTGAGCTCTGGGCTCCCTGAGGTTGATGCGGCCTGGGGGCCACCCTCAGTTGTTTATCACCAGCGTGGAGCATAGCGCTTCCGTATGCGTACGGGCATAGTCGGTCCTCGGTAGTGTCGTCAGCCAGCGCGGAGCATGGTGCTTCCACTGGTGCGTGGGAGGGGGCTCCCCTCGGGAGGAGCCCCCGGGGCGTGTACAGCCCGCCCTGACACGTGGCTGGCACGGTAGGGCTTGACGAGGTGTATCTGGGCACCCGTGAGCCAGCGCGGGACTCACGGGGCCCTACCTCAAGGCGGGTTGCGCCTGGCTCTGGGCCTTATCTTGGAGTGTGTTCCTGCAAATTTGGCTAGATGCCGATGCTCTACGTCCTCGGGTCCCGGCTCTCGGGCTGGTCTCAGCCGTCGCTGGTATGCCGGGGCGCGATGCCGTGGGCAGACCAGAGGGTGAGGGCCGGAGAGCCGGTAGGAGCCCTGAGTCGCGATGCTCAGGCACCCCCCTTTAACGCGCAAGCTGGGTTAGATGTCAAAACTCTACGTCCTCGGGTCCCGGCTCTCGGGCTGGTCTCAGCCGTCGCTGGTATGCCGGGGCGCGATGCCGTGGGCAGACCAGAGGGTGAGGGCCGGAGAGCCGGTAGGAGCCCTGAGTCGCGATGCTCAGGCACCCCCCTTTAACGCGCAAGCTGGGTTAGATGTCGAAACTCTACGTCCTCGGGTCCCGGCTCTCGGGCTGGTCTCAGCCGTCGCTGGTATGCCGGGGCGCGATGCCGTGGGCAGACCAGAGGGTGAGGGCCGGAGAGCCGGTAGGAGCCCTGAGTCGCGATGCTCAGGCACCCCCCCTTTAACGCGCAAGCTGGGTTAGATGTCAAAACTCTACGTCCTCGGGTCCCGGCTCTCGGGCTGGTCTCAGCCGTCGCTGGCATGCCGGGGCGCGATGCCGTGGGCAGACCAGAGGGTGAGGGCCGGAGAGCCGGTAGGAGCCCTGAGTCGCGATGCTCAGGCACCCCCCCTTTAACGCGCAAGCTTGCGACATCCAGGAAGAAAAAAGGTACCATGAACAGGCACCAAACAACAAGCATGACGGGTCGAAAACATGGCCCTAAGATAAATGCAAGAGGGGTACATGCCACTGGGTCTGACCCGAGCGGCTTGGGGATAATGCAGCCCGAGGGGCGCCCCCAGCAGAGTGAGCTAAGAACATGAAATAAAAGAGATACACGCCACAGGGACGGACCCACGCGGCCTGGGAATAATGCAGCCCTGAGGGCGCTCCCAGCTGGAAATGAAACTAGAAAGATGTCACCTGATGACGCTGAAGACGAAGGGGTGTTGATGCAGCAGACTCGGTGGGCTGCGGGAGCAGATCCTCACGAGCCCCCAGGCCCTGGGGCCTCGGGAGGCTCCGGAGGCGCTGGTGGCTCCTCGCGGACCGTCTCCATCTCCACCAGGGCTGCGGAACGCCTGACCTCTTGAGCCTCCAGGATGGCCCTCATGATGCGCTGGTACGCAGCAGCCGCGTTCGGCGAGCCGTAAGGCATGCGAACGTAGCTGTGGGGCGGGCCCTCGCAGCGTCCCACTCGCGAAGGCCAGAGGCGCTCCTGAGACGCGGCTTGGTTGAGCCCTGGTATGTCGATGCAGACGCGCAGCCCACCATCCTCGCCTGGATGGGGGGCCACAGCGGGTAAGCGGCGGCTGCCTCTCATGACCCTTGACTCCTGTAGCTCCTGAATGGCCTTGCTGACGAACTCCTGAGGGTTTGGCCCTCCTTGCCTTGCTCCTTCTTGATGGAAACGTGCTTCGAAGCACGCCTCCACGTGGTGCCCAAGCGCCTCCCTCGTGACCTTGGCGAGGTCGACGGCCCTCCAGGGGAGAGCCCCCGAGCCCTGCCTGAGGAGGGCGCCGGGCGCGCTTCCCTATGCGATGGAAGGAGGTTCCCCCTGAGCAGGCGCGGGCCCAGAGGGACCTGCCTCCTGAGGGGCCGGGCCGGTCGATGTCTTCTTCTTCTTGGGGGCGGCCTCGGGAAGCCTCCTGCTTCCGCGATCCGGGTCTTCCAGTGATGCGGCCTGAAAGGCTCTCTCCAGGGAGCAAACTGCGTCTCTCTCTTCGCAGGGCACCGTGATGACTCCGCCACTTCCTGGCATCTTGAGGACGTTGTAGCCGTGGTGGGTTACGGCCATGAACTTGGCCAGCGCTGGGTACCCGAGGATGGCGTTGTACGGCAGGCGAATGTGGGCGATGTCGAAGTCGATGAGCTCGGTGCGGTAGTTGTCGTGTGCCCCGAAGGTGACAGGGAGGCGGACCTGCCCAATCGGGACCGTGGAGCCGTCGGTGACTCCGGAGAAAGGCTTGGTGGGCTGAAGTTGACTGTAGGGTACTTGGAGATTGTTGAACGTTTCCATGGACAGGACGTTGAGCCCTGCCCCGCCATCGATGAGGGTCCTGGTGACTAGCACGTTGCTGATGATTGGGGAACAAAGCACCAGGAGGACTCCGGCTGTGGCCGCGCACTTGAGCTGATCCGCTGAGCTGAACGTGATGGCACACGCCAACCACCTGAGAGGGCGCGTGGCCTCGAGCTTGGGGAGGACTGCATTCACTTCGCGGGTGAACTGCTTGAAGATGCGTTGAGAGGCTGGGGCTTGGGCTCCACTAGGATGCAGGCGATCGCACATGGTTCCTGGAAGCCCTCAGCCCCTTCGTCCTGATGACGGTCCTCATTTCTCCTTGGCTGCGGCGACAGCGGAGGGAGGCCTGCGTTACCTTGTGGGTGATCCTCGCGAGGCTGATCCCTCCAGCCTCCCCCGCAAGGCGGGTCCTGCCAGCGATCCTCGCGAGGTTGGTCGTGCCACCCTTGACGTGGGCCGTGGTCTTCCCAGCATCCTGTGTTCCTTCCTCCTCCTCGTCCATAGCCCCGGTCGCTGCGGTCGGGATGCCGGCCAGTCCGTCCTTCACGCACGGCCCCGAGCTCTTGGCATTCATTGGTGTTATGGGTGTGGAGGTCGTGGTACACGCAGTATCGACTGCCCTTGGAGGATTTGGGCTGATCTCTGCCCCGCTTGGTGTCTGGTTCTGCCGCGAGCACGGCAGCCCCCTTGCGCTTCACGTCCTTGGCCTTGGGCTTCTTCTCTGCAGGGTCTGCGGCAGGCAATTCGAGGAGGGAGAGACGCCCTTCCTTAGCCCTGGCGCACTTGGTCGCCAGGTTGAACAGCTCCAAGGAGGTGCACAGATCTTCATGCATTGCGAGCTCCTCCTTCATTTTGACGTCACACACGCCGTCAGAGAAGGCTAAGATGATGGCTTCCTCAGTCACCTTGGGAATCTTGAGGCGCGCGTTGTTGAAGCGCTGGATGTACTTCTGCAGGGTTTCCCCTGGTTGCTGCTTGATGCGGCGCATGTTGCTCACGGCGGGTGGCCGGTCGCGAGTACCTTGGAAGTTGGCGATGAAGCGGGTGCGCATCTCGTCCCAGGAGGAGATCGTGCCTGGGGCCAGGTTCAGAAGTCAGGTGCGGGGCCCGTCCTTGAGAGCCATGGGAAACCAGTTCGCCATGACCTTCTCGTCTCTGCTGGCAGCCTCGATGCCTAGCTCGTAGAGCTGGAGGAACTCTGCAGGGTCTGCCATGCTGTCATAGCGAGGAGGCAGGTCTGGCTTGAACTTGCCGGGCCACGCGACGGTGCGTAGCTCGGTGGTGAAGGCGCGGCAGCCCGCTGTGGCCACAGGAGGCCTTGGAAGACGAAGGGCTCGGTCCTATGGGTCCCCGTGCGCCGCTGCTGGGTGCAGCGCGGGGTCTTGACATGCTGGAGTAGGAGCGTGGTCGGGACAAGCCGGGGCAGGGAGCGCTCTGGCAGCTTCTCGAGGGTGAGGGACCCCTTGGCAGCTCTGCTCCTGCCGCGTTGGTTCCTCACACGGCGGGTTCCGCCCAGGGGCCGCGCGCCTTGGAGCCAGGGCGCCTTCTTGAGGGGGAGGCGGCTGAGGCGCCCTAGGAGCTTCATTGCCCGCACATGGCGGGGCACGGTGCAACGAGAAAGATGGCGCGGGGGAGCCCCCAGCGGCGCGGACGAGTTCGGCGACTCGGTCGAGCCATTCTTTGTAGACGTTGTCGATTGGGCGGTAGCGCAGGAGCTTGTTTGCCGCGATGAGCGCAGCTCGAGCCTCCATGGCCGCGCGGGGCGCACGGGTTGAAGAACCAGCGGGGGTGAGCGATGGCGTAGCGGTGCGGCCGTCTCGCCTCACGGACGGGTGCTGGGACGATGCTTGCTGCTCGTTCCTCACCGGGCCGGTGGCAGCATTGACGGCAGACGATGGGGAACGACGAGGGCGCCCGCCGACGGGAGCCGTCTGGGCGACACGGGAAGCGAGGGCAGCTCGGCGCTTGGCGCGGACCTGCGTGCGTCAGACATGGTCGCGACGGTTGAAAAAGAACAGGGCGACGGAAGACGAATTCCGGAGTGCCCCTACCTGGCGCGCCAAATGTCGGATTTAGGGTTCCGGCAGACCCTTGAGGTTGGAACAGTGGGGTGCGCGTGGAGGTTTCGCCTTCTACCTACCCGTTCCTCTCCGAATCGCTAGGATCTAAACTATAAGAAGAACACCACAAGAGACACAGGGTTTATACTGGTTCAGGCCACCATTGTGGTGTAATACCCTACTCCAGTGTGTGGCGTGGTGTATTGCCTCTTGGGCTGATGATGAACAATACAAGGAAGAACAGCCTCGCGAGGGTCTGTTCTTGTGGTGGTGTTGTCCCTTTGGAAGGGTTGATTCTAGATGCCTATCTTATCTCTAGATTCCTCTATGTCGGATCTCCCCGATCTCTCTCCCCTCTCCACCCTGTGGGTGGCTAGTCCTATTTATAGGTGAAGGCCCTGGGCCTCTTCCCAAATATTGAGCGGGAAGGGCGCCAACAATTGGCCAATTTAAAGGGGAACATCTAGTACACTTATCCTGACTAAAGTTGGTCCTCGCCTGTCAAAGGCTCTGGTGGTGATGCCGACTTGGGCTCCACGGTGACCTCCATCCTGCCGTTGGACTGGTCTTGGTCTTGTTGCACCGAAATGGATGCCTTTGCTTGATGCTCTCGCCTGCGCTTGCTCCCCTTGCACCAAAGAGGAAAGAAGGACACTGCGCGGGCTGGCGCCCGGCTGGCGCCCTTGGTCGTCATGGCTTGCATCATGGGCACCTCGCGAGGTACCCCGCCTTGAACTCTCCGCCTCCTCGTGAGCGAGCCTGACGAGGCCGTGCCCGAGGAAGCTCCTTGTCGTCTGCCCCGCGAGGCTTGGCCCCTCGCGAGGGTCATGAGCTTGTGTTGATGAAGATGGGCTGTGCTGGGCCCCCTTTGAGCCACGCCACAAGCCGCAGGCAGGCAAGTCTGGGGACCCCCGTTCCCAGAACGCCGACATCCGGTTTGTAAGAGGTTTGTAATAAAGCTTGGCCCAAATTGGACAATGTTTTTACCATGAAATATATGCGCCATGATGTGACACCATACCAACTTTCATGACTTTCTAGTGAGTTTAGGATTTACGGGTATTTAAAAACTGAGATTCTAAATGTTTGAGGACGAGCCAGGACACTGGTACGGTTGTAATTCATTCCCATTCCTGACATGGGACCTAATGCACCCAAGGACACATGTATAATTTTTCTAGCCATTTTGGTGAACTGGGGCATGTATTTGAAGTTCATATTTGAATTGTGGACATTAAATGCCTAGGAAACTCAATTAGTGTATAAAAAGGCCAAACGAACCCTGAATAAGTTTAAATTTCAGCACGGATATCCTGTCGTTCAATGTTGCCCGTAGAAGAAAATACAAGGCAAAGAGGCAGCGATTATGTTTCTACAACAAGGGGAACACGTTTCCCTATCGGAACCACGAGGTTTCTTTGAGAGAATCTCCGGTTTGTAAGAGGTTTGTAATAAAGCTTGGCCCAAATTGGACAATGTTTTTACCACGACATATATGTGTCATGACGTGACACCATGCCTACTTTCATGACTTTCTGGTGAGTTTAGGATTTACGAGGATTTAAAAACCGAGATTCCAAATGTTTGTGGACAAGCCAGGATGCTGGTATGGTTGTAATTCGTTCCCATTCCTGGCATGAGATCTAAACATCCACCCAAGGACACATGCATGTATAATTTTTCTAGCCATTTTGGTGAACTAGAGCATGTATTTGAGGTTCAGATTTGAATTATGGACAATAAATGCCTAGTAAACTCAATTAGTGTATAAGAAGGCCAAACAAACCCTGAATAAGTTTAAATTTTAGCACAAATATCTTGTCGTTCCATGTTGCCGGTAGAAGAAAATACAAGGCGAAAAGAGGCAGTGATTATCGTTTTCCCCACAAGGGGACATGTTTCCCTATCGGAACCATGAGGCTTTCTTTGAGAGAAGCTCCAGTTTGTAAGAGGCTTGTAATAAAACTTGCGCCAAAATGGACAAAAAGAATTCCTTGACATATATGTTCCATGTCGTGACACCATGCCAAGTTTCACAATTTTCGGGCGTGTTTTGGATTTATTGGGATTTAAAAACCGAGATTCTTCTCACGAAATGGTTTCAAATAGCACACAGTTCACTCATGAAAGCCGTGTGCCTACCAAACGATGGCCGATGCCCCCTCCCCCCTGCTGCACGCGCGATCTGAGTCATGCGTTCTGGTTGGCCAGAACCCAAACCCCTTGGATCGTACGTCTACACCGTAGGATGCTCCCAGATCGAACAACAACCCTCAGCCCTTTCGACAGCACATGCAGTACATGGGTAAGCAGTGTGCGCATGTGTCGTGCTAACTCACACTTCCTTCTCTTCCACGTTTTCTAAACAGGCTACCGTTTCCCGCCACTCCTCTCATCGGTTTCTCGCCTCTCCTCTCATCGGTTTCCCGCCTCTTCTCCCATCGGTTTCCTGCTACCAGTGTTAGTGCTCATTGAAGGCTAGGCGGCGACACACCAGCCATGTAAATATCGCACACAGTTTCTAAAAGAACAAATGTGCATGATAGGAGGGAGTAGGTCCCATAGGTTGACCAGTGTGAAACGCCTTAAAGGCAAGGAGGCAATTCCTAACGCTGGTCCCATAGGTTGACCAGTGTTACGTGGTCCATCCCCAACCCCTCTGCTTCAACCGCCATCGATCTCTTTGACGACCCTGCCGCTGATCTCCTCCGCCAAGCGGTCAAGGATTTGCGATCCTTATAGGCCATCGAGACCATTTTTTCATTTCTGAAGGACACATTCTATGGCAGCGGCTTGGAATCCTCAATTGCCAAGTCAGATCTCATCGACCACGACCACGAGGAGGGCACCCACAAAGGTTCTTCCACCATGGGTCTGTGTTCTTCCAACTAGAAGGATCCGGTCCATGAAATGTGAGTCAACATCCTATCAGCAAATCTTACATTTTCTAGCTTGCCAACCCGTACCCTTTGTTGTAGTAGCATTTGTCGTGCGGTGCTATAACTGTGTCGTGTTTAATTATTTCAGTTATGCAAAAATGTATTGTTCAATAGGGCTATGTGATGTTTAAGTATGAATTGTCCACTTCAGTTTCACGAATGGCTATATTTGGTTGTTTATAGTGAGTAGATGCCTTGTTTATCTGTGTTTGGTTGTTAGGTTGGTTGCAGTGAGCATTTTTCCAGTTATCGAGCTGATGCCTTGTTTATGTGTATTTGGTTCTTAGTTTGGTTGCAGTGAGCATTTTTCTAGTTAGCGAGCTGATGCCTTGTTTACGTGTATTTGGTTCTTAGTTTGGTTGCAGTGAGCATTTTTCCAGTTATCAAGCAGATGCCTTGTTTATCTGTATTTGGTTTTTAGGTTGCTTTTTTATCATTTGTCCTGTTTTCAAGAAGATGCCTTGTTTATCTGTATTTGCTTGTTAGGTTGGTTGTAGTGAGCATTTGTCCACTTTTCAAGCATATGCACTGTTTATCTGTATTTGATTGTTAGGTTGGTTGTAGTGAGACTCTGTCCAATCTTCAATGGCTATATTTGGTTGTTATACTGATCATTTATGCCTTGTTTATTTCAGTCATTCACAATGTGTTGTTCATTATGTGCAAGTCGGAACTGTGCCGCTCGACTGCATCAATACCAGTTTGAACGACTATATTTGGTTCCAGTTATGCCTCATGTAGTTAACACATGCCCTTTATTTTAGATTTACACATTTATCTAGTGATGTTTAAGCATTACCTACATTCTATTCATTTTCAGCAATACCAGTTTGAATTGCGATATTTGGTGGCTGTTAAGCCTGCTGTCGGTAACATTGCCTTCCATTTTATATATGCTTTAACAACATGCTGAAACCAACACATTCAAGCTATCATTTGGAGATGATATTGTTTACCTTTGCTATATTTGTTTGATGTTAAGGTTGTTGTACTTCTCATGCCTTTCCACTACTTATGCAGGACAACAACGAGAGTGGCCACCATTTTCCGCCGAGGTTAGCATCATCCCTCGGCTTGTATTCCCCCGTCGTTCCATAATGTAGTGCATATCGATCCAGGCATGGACACTTGTTCGCTTCTAATATTGACTTGTTGCTTGTAGGTACATATGCCCTTGGCAAGGATCCACGCATCGACCCTTTTTGCGTATGGGGCAATGAGATATTCATGAACAAGCATCAAATGAGGAAATTGATAAGGATTATTAGCAAAAAGATACGAATGGTGGCAAGCAAATTATCTGTTTATGCTCTATCCAACACAATAGTGAGCTGTAGGATGGTAACTACAAACTCTACAACCTTCTCTTTTTACTGCCCATAATGAGTTGTTAGACAACAATGTCTGAATCTTTTTCGTTCGCAGTGGTTCCCGAAGCAGTTCACTCAAGATTACCTCGCAAAGTACATGATTGGTGGACACACAATGAAGGTTAAAATATTTCATCTAGACTACAATGAACATCGAGAAGTCGTAATGAAGACAGTGAAGGATGGACGGGCAACCATCACAAGGGGTTGGCCTAGAGTCATGTGCGCATTACACATGGAGGAGGGCACAATTATGGGCATTCCGCTTCAGCTTCTCCAACAACCAAATTGTCTTTCGCCTCTCTCTTTACACTCTTTAGTATAACCGTGGTTCATCATTCTTTACTTGGTGCTTCCGTAGTTCTTCAGTATATGTACCTGTGCATCGGTTTATGCATTCGTGATTCAACCTATATTTGTAATAAACATGGTTGGATATGGAATAAGTGATTGCCTACTATCAAATTCAAAACATATGATTTTTAAATTAGGGATTAATCAAGGATTACACCGCACACGGTTGGCAAAAGCGAAACGTGTGCGATAGACGTGGAGATCAGACACGTTTGTAGGATCCGCTAGGTGTGCGATCAATCTCCACTTCACACACGATCAGCCAATACAAAATGTGTGCGATCAATCTCCACTGCACACACGATCAACCAAGAAAAAATGTGTGCGATTAACAACAGCATCGCACACGGTTCTTTCTTCTTAAATATTTACGATAGTCACCTTATCACACACGCTTCGAAATTATAGACTGTTTGTGATGTTGTGCGCATCACAAACGTTTGATACTTCTTGGATTAACTCTGTGGGATGTACATACTAACAGAAACATATTCCTTGGACGGACTATGTGGAATGTACATACGAACAAAAACCTTCAGCGGGGACTGACTGTGTGGTATGTACTTATGACCGAAAACAATTTCGCCTGTATAATTGTATTTTTTTAGCACTACCGTATGTATAACCGTATTTGAGTGCTCGCCGGTCATACACGACCTCATTTTGTCGAGCGTCTGTGCCAGGAGGGCATATCCCCGATGGTTTCTGGGTCATGTGGGAAGGACCCCACTATCACAATCACTCACTTGGCGACGGTTCCGAACGCCGTCACGAAAAGGGGTTAAAAACCGTTTGTATAGCACCAACGCGTACCAGTGCATTAAGCTAGGCATAAAGTGCTCAAGTAATGGATCCACCCAGATCCCAAGGTATATCAAAGCCAATTTTAATTAGCAATGATTTGGCATTTAGTAGTGAGCACAAAGCAACATATATCAAGCAATACCGAAGTCTAACTCTCTTCCTATACATAGGCATGTTATACAAGAACAATTAATGCACATCAAGTAAAGGCCAATACATAGCATAAGCAGTTTCTTGCAATTTTATCATGTTGGAAACATAAAGAGCCGGAGATGTAGTTCCTCTCTCATAATAATTGCAACTCGGAGCAGCAAGCACATGCATATTATATTCATCAAAATCACCATGTGCAATAGTAAAAGGCAACCCATCAATATAATCCTTAACAAGTGCAAACTTCTCCAATATAGTGTAGTTGGGAGAATTCAAAAAGATAATAGGACTATCATGTGTGGGTGCAGTAGCAACAATTTTATTCTTAACATAAGGAACTATAGCCAGTTCATCTCCATAAGCATAATTCATATTGGCATCTTGGCCACAAGCATAGCAAGCATCAAGTTCATCAAAAAGGGATATTTCAAAAGAATCAACGGGATCATAGCAATTATCATAGCATTCATCCTTCGGTAAGAACAAATGGAAATTAAACAATGTATGAGTTGAAGAGTTACTCTCATTAGAAGGTGGGCACGGGTAGCTAATCCGCTCTTCCTCCCTTTGTTCTTCGCTCTCCTCATCATCTTGTTCATCCAATGAGCTCATAGTTTCATCAATTCTTTCTTCCATAGACTCCTGCAAAATATTAGTCTCCTCTTGGATAGCAGAGAATTTCTCAATAAATGCATCAATATCGGAATTGTATTTATAATTCTCATAGCAATATTAAGTATAGCAAAAATTTTGGGTCTATAAACATCATCATCAAAAGCTTCATACTTTTCAGACAAAGATTCAATTCCATAAGTACCCTTAAAAGCAGCGAATTCTTCTATTCGCTCCACATCATAGTAATCATATCTACCATTAGCATAAGAAGCTAAGGTTTCATTATGATTAAATTTGCATGAAAAGGGAAGGTGTGGAGCATTCATCCTAGAGCAACAAGTAAAACCATATCTCTGGCATAAATTCCAAGCATACCAATGCAACATATCAATTTGATCCCATAAAAGTTTCCCTTTTTGTGTCAAGCGATAATCCCTAAAGTGTTCATGTTGATCCAATGTGTCTCCCGTTATCATGTTGAACGGGGTTTTCTATGGATTATCAAAGTAGTGTTTAATATTTTTCACATAACGAGCATCGAGGGTTTTAGGAGGTTCCCATCTCCATGAGTAGCAAGTACAACTAATTTTTTTGGTGTTTCGTGTTCCATATCCATAACTAAAGATAGAGAACAACTTAGAACAGAAAATAAAAACTACTTAGTGATAAAGCAAACAAGCACACACGAGAATATTCACCCCACGCTATTGCTCCTCGGCAACGGCGCCAGAAAAAGGTCTTGATAACCCACAAGTATAGGGGATCAGTTGTAGCCTTGTTTGATAAATAAGAGTGTCGAACCCAGCGAGGAGCTAAAGGCGGAACAAATATTCCCTCAAGTTCTATCGACCACAGTTACGCACACTCGACGTTTGCTTTACCTATAACAAGTATTAAACTATTTTGCAATAATAAAACTACGAGTACTTTGCGAGAATAAAACTACGAATGAATTGCAAGGTAATAAAAATGGATAGCTTTTGTCAACAAGAAAGTCATTTGTCCCTAGATAATCGAGAACAAGTACCGGTAATCATTCTTGCAATTTTATATGAGGGAGAGGCATGAGCTAACATACTTTCTCTACTTGGATCATATGCACTTATGATTGGACCCCTAGAAAGCATCCACAACTACTAAAGATTATTTAGGTCGTGAAACCCAACCATAGCATTAAGTATCAAGTCCTCTTTATCCCATACGCAACAACCCACCTACTCGGGTTTAAGCTTCTGTCACTCTCGCAACCCACCATAATTGAATCATGAACGTATTGCAACAACCTACAGTGGGGACCCCTCACATTTGCGTGAGATGGAGGGCACCGTAGGACAGACTGTAAATAAAATATATAGTCATACCAACCAATATCATGATGAACCCATAGGACAAAACGAATCTACTCAAACATCATAGGATAGCTAAATATCATCAGGAAATAATATATGGAGTTGAGCACCATGTTTAAGTAGAGATTACAGCGGGGAGAAGAGGTGTTACACCGCTGCATAGAGGGGGAGAGAGTTGGTGTTGATGGTAGCAAGATTATTGATGTGGATCGCCATATCCTAGCCCCGGTGGCACCCCGGTGCCACCGGGAGAGGGGGAGAGAGACCCCTCCTTCTTCTTCTTCCTTGGCCTCCCCCCTAGTTGGGAGGAGAGTTTCCCCTTTGGTCCATGGCCTCCATGGCAGTAGAGGGGCGGGAGCCCCTCCGAGATTGCATCTCCCTCTCTGTTCCCTTCTGTTTCACGTTCCCCACATCTGGCCCTTCACGGTTTCTTAAATTCCCGGAGATCCATAACTCCGATTGCGCTGAAATTTTTACATGATTTTTTCCCATAAATTATCTTTCTTGCACCAGAAGAAGGGCCCCAACCGACCTTCTAGGAGGGCACAAGATACCTGGGCGTGCTAGGGGGTGCCCGGCACGCCCTAGTGAGTTGTGGTCATAGTGGGCCCCGTTTGCATTGATTCCACCTCCCAAAAATCATAAATATTCCAAAATAATTCTCTGTAATTTTTTATGATGTTTGGACTTCATTTGATATGGATTTTCTGCAAAACAAGGAAACATGCAACAAACAGGAACTAACACTGGGCACTGGATCATTAGGTTAGTCCAATAAATCATATAAAAAGTTGCCAAAAGTATGTGAAAGTTGTATAATATTGGCATGAAACAACACACGATGCGTCATGAATCAATCTTGCTTTGTGTGGGGACTGTATGATTTTCGACGCACGTGCCACATCAATGTTGTGCATGGTATTCAAACATGCATGCATCACCTACATACACATATGTGTTTGGGACACATGCTTGCAGTGGTTGCCTTCGGACAGTACTCGCCCTCACGTGGTTTTTGGCAGCAAGCCTATATATTCGTGGTCCTGCATGGATGTCCATGATCACTTTGAATGATGACAAGAGAGGTTACCATGGTGGATTCTTCTTCTTTGGTTCGTGTTACCGTAGTAGGTCATGGCGAGATTCCAGACGTAAGTTTGAGCACATACGTACTAATGCGGCTAGAAACTGCGTTGGTATTTCCCCAAAGAGGAAGGGATGATGCAGCACAACTACAGTAGGTATTTCCCTCAGTTATGAAACCAAGGTATCAATCTAGTAGGAGGACCAAGCAAGACTATGTAAACGGTACATGCACACAAAGAACAAATACTTGCAACCCGACGGGTAAGAGGGCTTGTCAATCCCTCTCGGGTAAGCGATTGGTAAATAGATAGATTAATAGATGGAAATAGAATAATGACAAATAAAATTCAATGAGGTATTTTTGGGTTTTGATAATATAGATCTGAAAATAAAAGATGCAAATAATGGAAAAGGAAAATAACAATGTAGATCTGAAAATATACGAGTTGCCAAGCGAGTTGGCCCGTAGTCTGAAGCCGCCGAATACGAAGATCTGTCCAGGGAGAAAGACCTCCTCCTGGACTGCGTTGTTGTAGATGATTGATGGAGCCATCAAGCCTTCTGGTGACGACACAGTGGAACGCTCAATGAAAGCACCAATGTCGGTGTCAAAACCGGCGGGTCTCGAATAGGGGGTCCCGAACTGTGCATCTAAGGCTAATGGTAATAGGAGGCGGGTGACACAATGTTTACCCAGGTTCGGGCCCTCTCTATGGAGGTAATACCTGTTGGGGAACATAGTAATAATTCAAAATTTTCCTACGTGTCACCAAGATCAATCTAGGAGATACTAGCAACGAGAGAGAGAGTGAGTGCATCTTCATACCCTTGAAGATCGCTAAGCGGAAGCTTTACTAGAACACGGTTGATGGAGTCGTACTCGCGGCGATTCAAATCATGGAAGATCCGATCTAGCGCCAAACGCACGGCGCCTCCGTGTTCAACACACGTACAACCTGGGGACGTCTCCTCCTTCTTGATCCAGCAAGGGGAGAGGAGAAGTTGAGGGAGAGCTCCACTAGCACGACGGCGTGGTGGTGGAGCTTGTGGTATTCCTGTAGGGCTTCGCCAAGCACTACAGAGGAGGAGGAAGAGTTGGAGGAGGAAGGGGTTGCGCCAGGGAAGGGGGTTGCGGCTGCCCTCTCTCTCCCTCACCATATATAGGGGGAAGGGGCGAGCAGGAGGCGCCCTAGGGTTTCCCTACGGGAGGGGCGGCGGCCACAGGGCAAACCCTAGATGGGTTTGGGCGCCCCCACCCCTAGGAAACTTGCCCCCCAAGCCGGGAGGGGTGGCTGCCCTAGGTGAGGCGCCCCAACCTCTCTAGGTTACCTGAGATTTTTTTGGGGTGGGAGGGGCGCTCAACCCCTTAGTGGGCTGATGTCCCCCCTCCCCTTGGCCCATAAGGCCCCCCAATGCTTGTCGGGGCCTCCAAAACCCCTTTCGGACACGCTGGTCGTCACCCGGTACCCCCGGAACAATTCCAGACTCCAATACCCTTCATCCAATATATCGATCTTCACCTCCGGACCATTCTGAAGTTCCTCGTCACGTCCGGGATCTCATCCCGGACTCCGAATAACCTTCGGTAACTACATACTATTTCCCATAACAACTCTAGCGTCACTGAACCTTAAGTGTGTAGACCCTACGGGTTCGAGAACCATGCAGATATGACTGAGACACCTCTCGAGAACCAATAGAGGATCTGGATACCCATATTGGCTCCCACATGTTCCACGATGATCTCATCGGATGAACCACGATGTCGGGGATTCAATCAATCCCGTATACAATTCCCTTTTTCTATCGGTATGTTACTTGCCTGAGATTCGATCGTCGGTATCCCCATACCTCGTTCAATCTCGTTACCGGCAAGTCTCTTTACTCGTTCTGTAATGCATGACCCCGTGACTAACTCCTTAATCACATTAAGCTCATTATGATGATGCATTACCGAGTGGGCCCAGAGATACCTCTCCGTCATACGGAGTGACAAATCCTAGTCTCGATTCGTGCAACTCAACAAACACTTTCGGAGCTACCTGTAGTGCACCTTTATAGCCACCCAGTTACGTTGTGACGTTTGGTACACCCAAAGCATTCCTACGGTATCCGGGAGTTGCACAATCTTATGATCCAAGGAAATGCTACTTGACATTAGAAAAGCTCTTAGCAGACGAAGTACACGATCTTGTGCTATGCTTAGGATTGGGTCTTGTCAATCACATCATTCTCCTAATGATGTGACCCCTTTATCAATGACATCCAGTGTCCATGGTCAGGAAACCATAACCATCTATTGATCAACGAGCTAGTCAACTAGAGGCTCACTAGGGACATCTTGTGGTCTATGTATTCACACATGTATTACGGTTCCAGTTAATACAATTATAGCATGAACAATAGACAATTACCATGAACAAGGAAATATAATAATAACCATTTTATTATTGCCTCTAGGCATATTTCCAATAGTCTCCCACTGGCACTAGAGTCAATAATCTAGTTGACATCACTATGTGATTGTAATGAATCGAACACCCATGGGGTTTGATCATATCTTGCTTGTGAGAGAGGTTATTAGTCAATGGGTCTAAACCTTTCAGATCCGTGTGTGCTTTACAAATCTCTATGTTATCTTGTAGATGCAACTACCACACGCTATTTGGAGCTATGCCAAATAACTGCTCTACTATACGAATCCAGTTTTACTACTCAAAGTCATCCGGATTAGTGTCAAAGTTTGCATCGACGTAACCCTTTACGACGAAATCTTTTACCACCTCCATAATCAAGAAAAATTCCTTAGTCCACTAGTTACTAAGGATAACTTTGACCGTTGTCCTGTGATACATACCTGGATCACTCTTGTACCCCTTGACTGACTCATGGCAAGGCACACTTCAGGTGCGGTACACAACATAGCATACTGTAGAGCCTACGTCTTAAGCATAGGGGACAACCTTTGTCCTTTCTCTCTCTTCTGCCGTGGTCATGTCTTGAGTCTTACTCAATACTCACATCTTATAACACAACCAAGAACTCCTTCTTTGCCGATCTATTTTGAACTCCTTAAAAATCTTGTCACGGTATGTATTCATTTCAAAGTACTATTAAGCGTTTTGATCTATCCTTATAGATCTTGATGCTCAATGTTCAAGTATCTTAATACATGTTTTCCATTGAAAAACACTTTTCCAACAACCCTATATGCTTTCCAGAAATTCTACATCATTTCCGATCAACAATATGTTAACAACATATACTCATCAGAAATTCTATAGTGCTCCCACTCACTTCTTTGGAAATACAAGTTTCTCATAAACTTTGTATAAACCCAAAATATTTGATCATCTCATCAAAGCATATATTCCAACTCCGAGATGCTTACTCCTGTCCTTAGAAGGATTGCTGGAGCTTTGCATACTTGTTAGCATCTTATAGGATTGACAAAACCTTCTAGTTGTATCATATACAACCTTTTCTCAAGAAAATTGTCAAGGAGACAATGTTTTGACATCCTATCCGCAAGATTCATAAATAATGCAGTAACTGCTAATATAATTCCAACAGACTCTTAGCATCGCTGTGAATGAGAAAGTCTCATTGCAATCAACTCCTTGAACTTGTTGGAAAACATCTTAATGACAAGTTGAGCTTTCTTAATGGTGATACTTACCATCATTGTCCATCTTCCTTTTAAAAACCATCTGTACCCAACAGCCTTACGACCATCAAGTAGTTCTTCCAGAGTCTATACTTTGTTTTCATACATGGATCCTCTCTCAGATTTTATGGCCTCAAGCCATTCATCGGAATCCGGGGCCACCATCGCTTCTCCATAGCTCGTAGGTTCATTGTTGTCTAGCAACATGACCTCCAAGACAGGATTACGTACCACTCTGGAGTAGTACATATCCTTGTCGATGAAAGTGCAACTATTCCTGGGTGGTTTTGGTAATTCCTAACAATATATAGCTCATTGAGCTAATGCTATCTCAAGATAAATATTTCACGAAAGCTCAATGATTGGCATGGCATGGATGAGAAAAGTGGATCCCTCAAAATGCTAAGGACAAAAGGATTGGCTCAAGATCAAAGCACAAGACTCTACATTTTCTATTTTAGTGATCCAAGATCACATTGAGTCTATAGGAAAAACCAATACTATCAAGGAGGGATGAGGTGTTGCTTAATGACGTTCTTGCTCAAAATGCTTAGTGATAAGCTCCAAATCCCTCAACTACTTTCTCACATCCACATATGACCCAAACCAAAAGTCAAACTTGGCCCCACCGATTCGTTCTATCCGGCGCCACTGAGTTCAGATGTCATAGCCACTGCCACAAACCCTAATCAAATCGGTCTCACCGATAGGGATTTCGGTCTCACCGAGATGTATTGTAATCTCTCTGTTTCCCTTCGTAAGGTTTTAGACCAACCGAGATGAGTGATTGGTCCCACCGAGATTGCAATGCAAAGTCTCGGTTTCCCTTTCGTAACATTTCGGTCCAACCGAGATGAGTGAATCGGTCCCACCGAGTTTGCCTAACCAACTCTCTGGTTAGCTTATTACCAAAATCGGTCCCACCGAGTTTGTGTAATCGGTCTCACCGAGATTACGTTACGCCCTAACCCTAACCATATCGGTCCCACCAAAAATCCTAACAGTCACATTATTTGCTAAATCGGTCTGACCGAGTTTCACGATTCGGTCCCACCGAGATTGGTAAGTTGTGTGCAATAGTTAGATTTTGTGTGGAGGCTATATATACCCCTCCACCCACTCTTCATTCATGGAGAGAGCCATCAGAACATGCCTACACTTCCAACATACATTTTCTGAGAGAGAACCACCTACACTTGTGTTGAGGTCAATATATTCCATTCCTACCATATGAATCTTGATCTCTAGCCTTCCCCAAGTTGCTTTCCACTCAAATCTTGTTTCCACCAAATCCAAATCCTGTGAGAGAGAGTTGAGTGTTGGGGAGACTATCATTTGAAGCACAAGAGCAAGGAGTTCATCATCAACACACCAATTGTTACTTCTTGGAGAGTGGTGTCTCCTAAATTGGCTAGGTGTCACTTGGGAGCCTCCGACAAGATTGTGGAGTTGAACCAAGGAGTTTGTAAGGGCAAGGAGATCGCCTACTTTGTGAAGATCTACCCTAGTGAGGCAAGTCCTTCGTGGGCGACGGCCATGGTGGGATAGGCAAGGTTGCTTCTTCGTGGACCCTTCGTGGGTGGAGCCCTCCGTGGACTCGCGCAGCCGTTACCCTTCGTGGGTTGAAGTCTCCACCAACGTGGATGTACGATAGCACCACCTAACGGAACCATGACAAAAACATCCGTGTCTCCAATTGCGTTTGCCTTCTCAAACTCCTCCCCTTTACCTTCATATGCAATAGTTTTAAATTCCACTGCTATACTCTTAGAATTGCATGTGTAGGTTGATTGCTTGACTTGTGCTAAGTTGCTAAAATCTGCCAAGAACTAAAATTGGGAAAAGGCAAGTTTTTTATTTGGTCAAGTAGTCTAATCACCCCCCTCTAGACATACTTTCGGTCCTACAAGTGGTATCAGAGCTTTGGCCTCCGTTTGCTTTGATTTCCATAGCTTTTGGTAGTCATAGCCTTGGTTTCACAACCTAGGAGAGTATGGCGTCTAGCGAGGGAAATTACCACCGTAGAGGTCCTCCCTGTTCAAGAATTCATCCGATTAACCAGTTAACTTGCCGATTAATCCCTACTCATAGGGTCATCGAGTAGCCGATAAACTGATAAATCGTCCGATTAACTGATTTAATGGCCGATTAACTTGCCGATTAGCCTATTAATCCCCTACTTGCTAGCCAACCGAGCAATTACTAGTTAACGATTTCCTCAACAATGGAGGTCCTTACTTTGATGGTACTAATTTTGCTAGTTGGAAGCATAAGATGAAAATGCATATTCTTGGACATAACCCCGCTGTTTGGGCTATTGTGTGTATTGGATTGCAAGGTGAATTCTTTGATGGGAGAGAACCGAACCGTGAAGCTACCGCGGAAGAGTTGAAGATGCTGCAATACAATGCTCAAGCTTGTGATATCCTCTTCAACAGATTGTGCCCCAAAGAATTCAACAAAATCAGCCGTCTTGAGAATGCAAAGGAAATTTGGGATACTTTGATTGACATGCACAAAGGTACCGACTCCGTCAAGGAATCCAAATTGGATGTGCTTCAAAGCCAACTTGATAAGTTCAAAATGAAGGATAGTGAAGGCATTGCTGAAATGTACTCTAAGCTTGCTCTCATCACAAATGAGATTGCCGGCTTAGGAAGTGAAGAGATGACCGACAAATTCATCATCAAAAAGATCCTAAGATCCTTGGATGGAAAATATGATACCATGTGCACATTGATCCAAATGATGCCCAATTACAAACATCTCAAGCCAACGGAAGTCATTGGAAGAATTGTTGCTCATGAGATGTCACTCAAGGATAAGGAGGAGCTCCACAACAAGTCAAGTGGTGCTTACAAAACCTCATGTGAAGCTCCCACATCATCAAGTGAGAAACAAACCTTCAATGAAGAATTGAGGCTAATGGTGAAGAACTTCAACAAGTTCTACAAGAGTAGGAGCAAGGAAAGAAGTTCCAAGTCAAGGTCCTACAATGACAAAAGATCTTCTAGTCATGAGCGTAACTGCTACAATTGTGGAATACTCGGACACTATTCCAATGAGTGTACGGCTCCCTACAAAAGAAGAGAAGATTCTCCAAAAAGAAGAAGTAGAAGAGAAGAATCACCATCTAGAGAAAGGAGGAATAGAGATGATTGCTATGAACGAAGAACATCCCGGAGAAGCAAGAATTCGGAAAGGAAGGACAAGTCATAAAAGGGCTACACAAAACAAAGACATCAAGCTCATGTTGGTGAATGGGTATCCAGCTCTGACTCTGATAATCACTCCGGGAGAAGCTATCACTCCGACTCCGAATATACTCAAGATGAAGGTGTTTCCGGTCTAGCACTTGTGTCAACCAACTCCTACGACATATTTGATTCACCAAATGAAGGAATTGGAAGATGCTTCATGGATAAAGGCCCAAAGGTATCACACGCCGAGTATGTTGATTTCAATAGTGATGAAGATGACTTGTTAGGTGATGATGATTTACTTGTTGACAACTCTAGTGATGAATACTATGATGAAACGTCAAATAATCATGCTAATCAAGATAAAACGAATGACAATGATAAGGAGAAGATTGAGCTCCTAACTAAAGAACTAAACACTCTTAAGTTAGCTCATGAAACTATCTTAGGAGATCATCGAGAAGTTTTAAGGACTCATGAGAAGTTATGCTTTGAAAAGCTTAACCTTGAGCAAGAACATGAGTTTTTAAAGGCAATCAATGATGATCTTCGCAAGAAAAGTTCTTCTTACATTGCCAAGCGTTTACTCTTATCTACTTACATGCCTCATGTCAAGTCTAGTAAGAAGAACAAGAAAGATTCTTCCTCTAGTAGTAACAATAATCATGCTAAATCCAATGTTGTTGCTTCTAGTAGTTATCTTGATTCCACTAATGATTCTCTTAGTCATGTTACACTTGAGCAAGAAAATAGCTTATTGAAGGGAATTATAGAGAAAGGTGTTTACAAGAGCCTTGCCGGGAGTAAGAAATTCGAGGAAATTGTACGCAAGCAAAGAAGGCATCGGAAGAACCAAGGTGTTGGGTTTGAACGAAAGTTCAACGCCAATGGAGTTGAGTGGGAAGAAGATCAATACCACAAGACAAAGTTTGTTCCTCAACAAGATAAGTATGATCCTACTTCTTTCAAAGGGACACAAGCTCAAGATGATCTTCCACCACAAGACCACAAGCAAAAAGGCAAGGACAAGCTTCAAGAGGAGATTGATGCATTTGAAGAAGCTCCTAAGGCCTTGGTCAAGTGGGTTCCCAAGACAAAATCAAGTTCTACTTCATCAAGTATGACTACAACTCCAAGGATTCCCATCAAGATGATGTGGATCCCGAAGAAGAAGAACTAGAGAGGTCTTGAGGGTGACTCCACCAACATACTTCACTCTTATCATTTTGGCGAGGACAAGTGCAATCAACTTCCACATCTTGCACTAGTTCATGGAATCACAAACCCTCTTGTTGGTAAGACAAGGGACAAGGTAACCTAATGCTTTCATAGACATCATCTTGTGTGTGTGCATCACTCTATGTCTATGGATATCCTTGTTTGTTCCTTGTGGGACTAACCCGTGTAGGTATTGAAAGTGCAACTCACTCCAATGGATTGCTCCAAATGATCTACATCAACATTGAGCATCCACATCTTCAACACCTACATGAAGTCATCATCGACAAAACCCAAGGTTAGTTCAACCCTGTTAGGGGGGATCTCACATCTAAGGGGAGCTTTACTCTAACAATTGAGCTAAAGCAACTCTAATGATGTGAACACAACAATGCTTTATGTAAAAGTGGTAACCCCACTTGTGCTTAAACAATGAGTATGACCTATGATCAAATTTTCTCATTTGACTCCTAAGTCAATATACTCATATAGATGACCTAGTCATCGCCAATTGCTTGATAGATGCTAGAATTGTGTGTGCATGCTTTGTCGCATATTTCATTTGCCATTTTATTGTGTGAGCATGTTGGTTGCATATTTTACTCATTCAAGGACATCTAGTTGTAGTTTTGATTGTTTGGTTTCTTTTATTTTGCCAAGTGGATGGACAAGAATGCCTAAGAACCTTCTCTAGATATCTATGATTTTCTTGTCTTAAACTCTATTCATGCTATATCACAAAGTTTGATCAAGTCAGATTCGAACCACTCTGTGTGAGGAGCACTCGGAGTCCCTGATTCGTCATAGACTTAAACTTCCAAAACCTCTTTGTGTGTTTCGGTCTGACTGATTCATCCTTTTCGGTCATACCAAGATCACTAAGTTGATCTAGGTTTTCAATCTCGGTACAACCGATTAGAACTTTTTGGTCACACCGAGTTACAGTAACTACTTGCATTTTTGCACCTCGGTGCCACCGAGTTGTTCCACTTGGTGACACCGACAGTGTTAGGCTATATATACTCACGGGTCAAATTTTGGAAAATCTTCCAAAACGCTTTGCCCGCGCACAGCCTGCTCTGCCTCTTCGAGTCTACGGATCGTCCTCCTCGTCGCCAGTGACCTCCTGCCACTGTCTCCGCCACTGTCAACGGGATTCTGCTCCGCCGTTGCCGACATAGCAAGTCCATCACCGCATTAGGGTATGGATTTGAACCTTTGTGCTATTCTTAACTCCGATTCCTAGCACATTGCATTGCCATGAATCTTGCCACGTTTGAAATCTTCCTATCCAGCAAAACTACTCCATAGATTAGTCTGGAATTGAAAATTTAGGGTTAGGTTTCTGCCGAATTCATCTCGGATCGACCGAGTTGTAGAAATCGGTCTCATCGATTTGGCTTAGGCCATTGCACATGTGATTCTCGGTCTGACTGAGAATTGCAAATCAGTGTGACCGAGATCGATCCTCTGTGAAACCCTAGCAGTCTCGGTGCCACCGAACCGTGACTTGGTCTTACCGAGTTCACTAGTTTAGGTTCCAAAAGCTGCTTCGGTATCACCGAGTTTACAAATCGGTAGCTCCGAAATGCTTTCTGTGATAAACTAAACTAAGTTTTTGACTCAATTGTTTTTGCAAAAACCTCTGTGCTTTGCGATGCTCATCAACTCTATCTCATCTACATCTATTCACAGGGTCTGCTGTCAGAGTTTGCATCATGTCAGATCAGAGTGAAAGTCAGAACAAGTCTGAGGAGCAAGTTCAGATGAGTGAGGGCACTAGTCCCTCCAGTACCTCAGATGAGGGTAGCAGGAGCACACCCAGCAATTTGCCAAAGGTAGCAACCAGGGCAAGGAAGAAGAAAACCACAGATTCTGAAGATGAGGACTATGTGGCTATTGATGATGAGGCCACTTCTAAGAAGAAGGTGCTAAAACAGGAGTATGGCACAATGATACGTCTCCAACATATCTATAATTTTTGATTGTTCCATGCTATTATATTACCTGTTTTGGATGTCTATGGGCTTTATTTTACACATTTATATCATTTTTGGGACTAACCTACTAACCGGAGGCCCAACCCGTATTGCTGTTTTTTTGCCTATTACAGTATTTCGAAGAAAAGGAATATCAAACGGAGTCCAAATGGAATGAAACCTTCAGGAGCGTGATTTTTGGAACGAACGTGATCCAGGGAACTTGGAGTGCAAGTCAAGAAGCAGCCGAGGTATCCACGAGGGTGGGGGGCGCGCCCACCCCTATAAGGCGTGCCCCCCTGTCTCATGGGCCCCTTGGGCGGCCACCGACGTACTTCTTCCTCCTGTATAAGCCTACATACCCCAAAAACATCTAGGGAGCCACCGAAGAAATAGTTCCGCCACCATAACCTTCTGTATCCGCGAGATCCCATCTTGGAGCCATCGCCGGCGTTCTGCCGGAGGGGGAATCCACCACGGAGGGCTTATACATCAACACCATAGCCCCTCCAATGAGTTGTGAGTAGTTTACCACAGACCTTGGGTCCATAGTTATTAGCTAGATGGCTTCTTCTCTCTTTTTGATGTCAATACAATGTTCTCCCCCTCCCTTGTGGATATCTATTCGATGTAATCTCTTTTTGCGGTGTGTTTGTCGAGATCCGATGAATTGTGGGTTTATGATCAAGTTTATCTATGAATAATATTTGAATCTTCTCTGAATTCTTATGTATGATTGAGTTATCTTTGCAAGTCTCTTCGAATTATCGGTTTGGTTTGGCCTACTAGATTGATCTTTCTTGCCATGGGAGAAGTGCTTAGCTTTGGGTTCAATCTTGCGGTGTTCTTAGCCAGTGACAGAAAGGGTTGGAAGGCACGTATTGTATTGTTGCCATCGAGGATAAAAAGATGGGGTTTATATCATATTGCTTGAGTTTATCCCTCTACATCATGTCATCTTTCTTAATGCGTTACTCTATTCTTATGAACTTAATACTCTAGATGCATGCTGGATAGCGATTGATGTGTGGAGTAATAGTAGTAGATGCAGGCACGAGTCGGTCTACTTGTTGCGGATGTGATGCCTATATACATGATCATGCCTAGATAATCCCATAATTATTCGCTTTTCTATCAATTGCTCGACAGTAATTTGTTCACCCACCATAATACTTATGTTATCTTGAGAGAAGCCTCTAGTGAAACCTATGGCCCCTGGGTCTATCCTTTATCATATAAGCTTTCAATCAGGCATTAGCCCTTGATCAAAAGTGAGGGTTAATGGGCTATTGACCAGTCATTTAGCTAAGTGAAAGTTAAATGGTTGGTGTGTGGGCATTTGCCATCTCGTCCACACGCCTGTCTCCTCTCCCACACCCAAAATTGCCAGTTGCCACGTGTTTTGTAGTGTCCTCGTGATCACTACAACCAGGTCCTCCAGATCGCTAACCCACGCTGCTCAGGTTGGGATAGAGACTCGCGGGCGCCGCCTAACGCTGGCGATCCGGCCTACCGTGCCCTCACCGGCATCGTCCTCCAAGCCAGGAGGTTCCAGTGGATGTCGGTTCTCATGCCTCGGCTCGGATTATGGATCTTCCGATGAGGAGGGCGGGCCGGCCATTGGGATCAGGATGGCGATGGATGTGCTAGCCGATGATGAGACATCTACAGAGTGGACCCCGGTGGTTCGCCGGAGAAGGAAGACGGAGGCCGAGATCGTGCAGGAATTTTGGGAGGATGCCGGGTTTCCAACCCCGGCGTCGCGGTTCTGGTAGAGACGATTGTCCTTGCCGTCGGAGACTACCTCAGGCCACGTAGGTATGGAGTTGATGTCTTGCAGGGTTCAGATCGATGCCATGGAAGATGGGACGAAGGATCAGTCAAGGGATACACCACTGATTGGATCAACGACGACTACACCGCCACGCCGGAGTACTCCATCCTCGGCGTCTGGCTTGAGGGTGTCACGCGCTCCTCGGATGGGCGCATGGAGAGGCCCCCTGCCACCGGGCCGGATCATGCTGCCACCCATGTTGGGTTAGTTCTTGGCTGCGGCCAAGCACGTGCCCGCAGTGGTTCGCGGTGGCTCTCTAGCGCCAGCTCTGTCGCCCAGAACGGCGAGATTGACGGAGACGCGATCAACACCTATTCAAAATGCTGCCGAGCCAATGGGTGGACCCATATTGCATGATTTTACATGGGCCTATCTACGTCGGCGTATGAAGGCCTTGTGATTGGGCTATCCTGATTCATCTGCATCAACTGCGCGTTCGTCATCTCCTTGTGAGCCGCCAGTTTCGTCCAACTCAACCGCGACCTCATCATCAATGTCCCCCTGCCTCAACTCCTGCTGCTGGCGTAGTCCGCTCCTTCGTGGTTGTTGCAGCGTCTCCACCACGCCCAGTGGCAACCCCCCTAGATCAGCGGGATTAACGGAGACGCGATCGGCGCCGATTCAAAATCCTGTTGAGTCAAGGGGTGGGACCATGTTGCATGATTTTACTTGGGCCTATCTACGTTAGCGTATAAAGGCCTTGTGGTCGGGCTACCCAATGGCGTCTCGGCCGCGAGAGGACACGAAGGATCGGACACACATACATGCAACTGGACGGATGCCAACCATGCAGTACGAGCTAATGGGTAATACAAAGGACGTGCATGTCCAGCCTTCTCATATGCATGCACTACATCCGGTGCCATTCCAGTCGAACGAGCAGCTGGGCAACACCCAGCCGTCCCACATGCATGCAATCGGGCTGATGCCACTCCAGCCAACCGAGCACCTGGGCAGCATGCAGGTTGCACCTGCCCAGCCGACAAACGTCCAGGTGGCGGACATGGCAGTTGGTTTGGAAGGTCCGGTCCTAGGAGGCTGTGTCCCCGACCCGACCGTCCCTGTTCAGGAGCTGGTGGAGCCGTGCAGAGCCGCTTCATCGTCGACGACGACGACCTCTTCTACACCGACCGCTACGACACCAACATTCACGTCTTCGACGGTTGCTGTTGGAGAGGGGATTTCTACACCACCGTCATCCCCTCTGTCGGCAGCCATGCACTCGCAACAACCTTTGTCCGTGGTAACGCCGGTCCCTAACACGCTTCTAACGGCGGCCTCGTCGCTAGATCCGGCGGTTGAGACTCTCGAGGAGGGGGTTGCAGCTTCACCATCATCCCCTCCTTTGGCTGTAGAGCCAACGCCACGACCACAATTCGGGTTGACTCCTACACGCCGAAGTTTTCGGCATACGGTTGCCGAAGATGGTTCTATGGACACAGATGAGGACTCCTTAGCCAAGGCTATGCGGTGTAAAGCAGGACACAACCTCGACAATCAAGGTATTACGTCGTCATTGAAATCCTTTTTAGTCTTTTCCAATACCACCACCATTTCTAAGTTGAATAAGGTGGGTGTTAGTATTGGAAAGAATCAGAAGGAGATTTCTATTTCGAGTAACTCTTTGAAACATTTGGAATATGATCGATTAAAAGTTACTCCACGTGTTTCTAGCAAGTCTTATGTCTCCCGTACTGATGAGGTGGAGCTGCATGCCACATTAGATGGTCAGCTACTCTCTCATTTAGTAGGGGCGGTTTCGGACGTGGGTCTAGATGAACCCGAGCTTAGTTCATTGATTGAGCTTACAACATCCGGACGTAAATCGAAGACCGCACGTTCGAAAAAAGATAGTAAGTCCCATAAGAGGGCAAAGTGTTCTAAATCTCCTATTGTTTCCTCATGAATGGAATGTTTTTTAATAGCAGATGTCTTCGTGACTTGGCTAAACATTTATTCATTGCAGAATGTAATAGGGAATACAATTTAGATTTTTTGGCTATCTCTGAAACGGGGAGACGTGATTTCTCACTAAGTCTGCTTAACCGTCTTTCTGGCGGGATAGACTTTACTTGGGTTTCACGACCGCCTAGAGGTCGTTCTGGGGGCATTTTACTTGGCGTAAATACAGGAACTATGGATGTTTTGTCTAGTTCGAATGGTGAGTTTCACGTTAAACTCCATATTCGCAACAAGGCCGACAACTTCACATGGACCCTCGTCGCTGTGTATGGGGCAGCCCAGGATGAGTTCAAGGCCGATTTTCTTCATGAATTGGTTAATCTGGCGAAAGATAATCCCTATCCCATTCTTATAGGTGGGGATTTCAACTTGCTTCAATTTTGAAATGAGAAAAGCCGCGGTAGGTTCGATAATCATTGGCCTTTCCTTTTCAATGCTATCATCGACAATCTAGATTTGAGAGAGGTTTCTATGATTGGAAGACAATTCACATGGGTGAACAGTCTTCCGGAACCGACATATGAGAAACTAGATCGTGTTTTAATGGGTACCGACTGGGAATCAAAATTTCTTGTGGTTTCTGTTCGTGCTCTACCTCGTATCGAGGCTATATCAGACCACACACCCATTCTTCTAACTACTGGGTTGCCACGACCACAACATAGACGCAAGTTCAAGTTCGAACTTGGGTGGTTGCTTTGGGATGGCTTCCAAGACATGGTCAAGGAGGTGTGGGAGAAACCAGTCGATGGGCCTACCCCAATTCACAGATTGAATAACAAAATGCGTGCATTACGTAAATTCCTTGGTGGTTGGGCCAGGCATACGGTGGGTATCCTCAAAAAGGAGAAGCTTCGTCTTACATCTATCATTGATGAATTAGAAGCTTTAGCAGAGGTTAGACCTCTATCTGAGCATGAAATCGAGATCAAGAATCATTCGAATGCACAGATAGCTAACATGCTGCATGAAGAGGAACTCAAATGGTACCAACGTTCTAACTCTCAATTTATCGTGAAAGGTGATTCGAATACTAGATATTTCCATGGACTCGCCAATGGCAGACACCGGAAGAAAATTATTCATTCCCTACAACATGATGAGGGAGTGATTGGGGGGCATGAGCAACTTAAATCTTATATCACTAATTATTATAAAAATCTGTTCGGAGCCCCAGAGGAAGGAAACTTCTCGATGGATGAGACCCAAACAGATGACATCCCTCAGGTCTCTGATGAGGAAAACAACCTTCTAACAGCCCCATACTCCAAGGAGGAAGTTAGAAAGGCGGTTTTCCTAATGGAGCATAACAAAGCCCCGGGTCCGGATGGTTTTCCCGCTGAGTTCTATCAGAAATTCTGGGAAGTCATCAAACCGGATCTCCTACTTTTGTTTACCGACCTACATGCTGGCCAACTAGAATTGTTTCGCTTAAACTTTGGTGAGATTATTTTATTACCTAAGGTTAATGAGGCTGAAAGGATACAACAATATAGACCTATTTGCCTCCTTAATCTTAGTTTTAAAATATTCACGAAGGTTGCGACTATTAGGCTAAATTCGGTTGCTGAACATGTGGTTCGGCCTTCACAGACAACTTTTATGCAAGGCAGACACATCCTAGATGGAGTTGTTATCCTTCATGAAACAGTCCATGAATTACACCGGAAAAAGTTAAATGGGGTGGTACTGAAAATAGACTTTGAAAAGGCTTATGACAAAGTCAAGTGGCCTTTTCTTCAATAGACTCTCAGAATGAAAGGATTTTCTGCAGAGTGGCGCGCTATGATCCATAGCTTTGTTTCTGGAGGTAGTGTTGCCATTAAGGTCAATGATGACGTTGGACACTATTTCCAAACGAAGAAGGGATTGCGACAGGGTGACTCGGTATCGCCCATGCTATTCAATATAGTGGCGGATATGCTAGCGGTCATGATTGAGCATGCCAAGGTTGATGGCCAAATTGATGGGGTAGTAAATCATCTAGTTGATGGTGGTCTCTCTATACTTTAATATGCTAATGATACGATTCTCTTCATGGATCATGACCTCGAGAAAGCAAGAAATCTAAAACTGATTTTATCAGCATTCGAGCAACTCTCAGGTCTAAAGATCAATTTTCATAAAAGTGAATTGTTTTGCTTCGGCGAGGCTCAAGACGAGGCCCACCTGTACGCTGAACTGTTCGGATGCGGGTTGGGTCAGTTTCCGATCACATATTTGAGGATACCGATACATTATCGGAGACTCAGAAATGCTGAATGGAAACATGTCAAGGAGAGACTGCAAAAAAGACTTAGCAGTTGGAAAGGTAAACTGTTGTCTCTGGGTGGAAGATTGGTTCTCATAAATTCAGTACTTAGTAATATGGTGCTATATATGATTTCCTTCTTCCAGTTACCGAAAGGAGTTTTACATAGATTGGATTACTTCCGATCAAGATTCTTTTGGCAAGGAGATAGCGAGAGAAAGAAATATCGACTGGCTAAACGGAGTGTGGTTTGCCATCCCAAAGACCAAGGCGGGTTGGTCATTCATGACCTTGAGGTTAATAATAGGGCCCTCCTCGGCAAATGGTTGTTTAAATTACTAACGGAAGATGGTGTATGGCAAACCCTCCTAAGGAGGAAATATGTGGGTTCCAAGGCGGTATCCCAAGTACATTGGAAGCCTAGGGATTCCCACTTTTGGGCAGGTCTAATGGCTACGAAGAAATATTTCTTCTGCTATGGATCCTTCTCGATTAAGGATGGCTTGGAAATTAGATTCTTGGAGGACAAGTGGCTAGGAAATGCCACAATCCGGGAACAATATCCGGATCTATACAACATTGTGCGCCACAAAGGTGATACTATCGCCACGGTAATGGAATCATTTCCGCCAAATGTGACGTTCAGAAGAGACTTAATTGGACCCAGACTCCAATCGTGGAATATCCCGCTCCAAGAATTGTCCACGATGCAGTTGTCACATGGGTCTGATGTATTCCGATGGAACCTCCATGGGAATGGACAATTCTCAGTGGATTCTATGTATAGAGCGTTAATCTAGTCTGATGTGCCAGTTGTTAATAACAAGAAGATCTGGAAGATGAAGATACCTCTTAAGAACAAAATCTTTGCATGGTATCTTCATTGCGGAGCCATTCTTACTAAAGATAACCTTATTAAGAGGAATTGGCATGGAAGCCCGCAATGTGTATTTTGTCACCATGGGGAGACAATAAAACATTTATTCTTCCAATGCAAATTGGCTCATTCTATATGGTCAGTCATCCAAATAGCTTCTGGCTTGTATCCTCCCTGTAGTGTTGCTAATGTATTTGGCAACTGGTTACATGGGATTGATCACTTTGGCTATGTAGAAATGATAAGGTTTTTATCAATAAAAGTACTTCTTTGTTCCAGGTTATCTACAGATGTACCGGGACTCTTCGTTTATGGTCCTCTCTACAACGCGTGGAGAATCGAGGCTTGTTTACAGAGGTGTGTACACGATTGGAGGCTACGGCGAGGGATACTTTTACCCAACATGGGTGGCAGCATGATCTAAGGATTGGCCCCCCTCCACATTAGGCGTTATACGGACTCTACATGTTTCGTTGTAATTCGCCTTTTTATTTTTATTTTGTGTGAGAGGATCTTATTTGGTTGTGTGCATCTTAGTTATGCAGAGGCCAGGTGTAATGCTTAAATCTTTTAAGTACTAAAGCGCCCCTTTTCGAAAAAATAAGCTTTCAATCTACTTTTATTTGCATCTTTATTTTCTGCATCTATATTATAAAATACCAAAAAATATATTTATCTTATCATATTATCTCTATGAGATCTCACTTTCGCAAGTGGCCGTGAAGGGATTGACAACCCCTTTATCGTGTTGGTTGCGAGTTCTTTGTTTGTTTGTGTAGGTTCGTGGGACTTGTGAGGAGCCTCCTACTGGATTGATACCTTGGTTCTCAAAAATTAAGGGAAATACTTACGCTACTGTGCTGCATCACCCTTTCCTCTTCAAGGAAAACCAACGCAAGCTCAAGATGTAGCAAGAAGGATTTCTAGCACCGTTGCCGGGGAGGTCTTTGCTCAAGTCAAGACATACCAAGTACCCATCATAAACTCATCTCCCTCACATTTACATTATTTGCCATTTGCCTCTCGTTTTCCTCTCCCCCACTTCACCCTTGCCGTTTTATTTGCCCTCTCTTTCCCAATCTCCTCTCTTTTTCGCTTGCCTTCTTCTTCCTCTCTCCTTCGCTTGTTTGTCCTCGCTTTTGTTTGCCTTTATGTCTGAAACTGGGGAGATTATCGTCAATATGGACAATAATGATAACATGGAAAATTCTGAGGCTCCGGCTGAAGAACCCCCTATCTTGCATACTAAAAGATTTTGAATCGGTAGTGGTAACATTATTGGAAAAGGTGTTATTCACGATTTCTTTACTTGTGCCGGTGCTTTACCTTCCATGGGTGGTCCTATTCTTCATAAAACTAGTAGTCTTGCGGCCCTATCAATATGCTTGTAGTTGAACTTGAAAGACAATTTATGCATATGCATCCTTGCATACAAAGAATTTTTCTAGAATTTTCCAATATTGAGCATTCTTCTGTTAAGCGCGCTATTACTATCTTTTTGGCTCATGAGTTTAGATTTATAATAAGAGAGGCCAAAGAAATCTTTGCGCACTATAGGGTGGACGCCGGTCGTCCTCCCATAGAGGCGGTCCTCTTTGATCAAGAGGAAATTAGGCGTTTTCAATCTTCAGACTATGTTGCTTTCAATGAAAACCTTAGAAAAAAGGTTCCTACCAATGTCTTGATTCATAAAATTTCCGAACTTAATAATGATTTTGCTCTTCGAAATAATGAGCTAGGATACTCTCTTGAGTATAGGCTCACGAGATTTTGCCAAAAGAACGCTTTTAGTGATGAATTAGTTGTGCATTATGAAGGGCCAAGGGAGGAACCCGTTCCTCCTGAGATTGATCTTGGGGACTTTTGTCCCACTAAATTTAGCCCTTTTGATTATTTTTGCTTGCCTCAAATAAAACTTGCTGCCGAACATAGAGAATATGAGATGAGTTTTCAAGATCTATCTTATTATTATGGCACTACTTAGATCTATCTTCGCTTTTATGCCTAGCTAGGGGCGTTAAACGATAGCGCTAGTTGGGAGGCAACCCAATTTTCTTTGTGTTTTTTGTTTTTGTTCCTGTTTAGTAATAAATTTTGTTACTACTTTCTTTTTAGATGTGTTTTCTTGTTTTATTTAGTGTTTGTGCCAAGTAGAACCTATAGGATAACCTATGATATGAGTTGATTTGATTCTGCTGAAAAACCGAAACTTTGCGCTCGCAAGAAGAAATTCAATAAATCACAGAAACGAGATTTTGCATTAATTCTTTTTTCTGCTGTTCAATAAAAAAATTGTTTAGGACTTCCTATTTTGGTAGGATTTTTAAAGTTCCAGAAGTTTGCATTAGTTACAGATTGCTACAGACTGTTCTGTTTTTGACAGATTCTGTTTTTCGTGTGTTGTTTGCTTATTTTGATGCATCTATGGCTAGTATGTAAGGATATGAACCATAGATAACTTGGAATACAGTAGGTTTAATACCAATATAAATAAATAATGAGTTAATTACACTAACGGAGCTTATGAGGTTTCCTGTTGAGTTTTGTGTTGTGAACTTTTCAAGTTTTGGGTAAAGATTTGATGGACTATGGAATAAAGGGTGGCAAAAGCCTAAGATTGGGGATGCCCAAGGCACCCCAAGATATTAAATAATAGCCAAAAGCCTAAGCTTGGGGATGCCCCCGGAAGGCATCCCCTCTTTCGTCTTCGTTCATTGGTAACTTTACTTGGGCTATATTTTTATTTGCTACATGATATATGTTTTGCTTGGAGCGTTGTGTATTATATTAGTATTTTATTTTTAGTTTACCACAATCATCATTTCTGTAACACACATTTTGGGAGAAGCCTACTTGATTTAAATTTATTAGAATACTCTATGTGCTTCACTTATATCTTTTGAGCTAGCTAGTTTTTGCTCTAGTGCTTCACTTATATCTTTTAGAGCACGGCGGTGGATTAATTTGAATAAATTGTTTATCTCCCATGCTTCACTTATATTATTTTGAGAGTCTTTTAGAACAGCATGGTATTTGCTATGGTTATAAATTGGTCCTAGAATGATGAGCATCCAAGTTGGGTATAATAAAAACTATCATAAGAAGTGAATTGGATGCTATGATCAACTTGATACTTGATAATTGTTTTGAGATAGGGAGGTAGTGATATTAAAGTCATGCTAGTTGGGTGATTATGAATCTAAAGAATGCTTGTGTTGAAGTTAGCAAGTCCCATATAATGCACGTATGGTTAAAGTTGTGTAACAAATTTGAAACATGAAGTGTACCTGGCTTGTGCATCCTTATGAGTGGAGGTCGGGGACGAGCGATGGTCTTTTCCTACCAATATATCCCCCTAGGAGCATGCGCGTAGTGCTTGGTTTTTGATGACTTCTAAATTTTTGCAATAAGTATATGATTTCTTTTGACTAATGTTGAGTCCATGGATTATATGCACTTTTACCTTTCCACCATTGCTAGCCTCTTCGGTACCGTGCATTGCCCTTTCTCACCTTGAGAGTTGGTGCAAATTTCACCGGTGCATCCAAACCCCGTGATATGATACGCTCTATCACACATAAACCTCCTTATATCTTCCTCAAAACAGCCACCATACCTACCTATTTATGGCATTTCCATAGCCATTCCGAGATATATTGCCATGCAACTTTCCACCGTCCCGTTCATCATCACCATGACATACATTACTTTTGTCATATTGCCATTGCATGATCATGTAGTTGACATCGTATTTGTGGCAAAGCCACCATGCATGATTTTTATACATGTCACTCTTGATTCATTGCACCATCCCGGTACACCGCCGGAGGCATTCATATAGAGTCATATCTTGTTCTAGTTTTATTTGCATCTTTATTTTCTGCATCTATATTATAAAATACCAAAAAATATATTTATCTTATCATATTATCTCTATCAGATCTTGCTTTCGCAAGTGGCCGTGAAGGGATTGAAAACCCCTTTATCGCGTTGGTTGCGAGTTCTTTGTTTGTTTGTTTGTTTTAGGTTTGTGGGACTTGTGAGGAGCCTCCTACTGGATTGATACCTTGGTTCTCAAAAACTGAGGGAAATACTTACGCTACTGTGCTGCATCACCCTTTCCTCTTCAAGGAAAACCAACGCAAGCTCAAGACGTAGCACACAACCGCTGACTCAATACCAGGAAAGCTTGGAGAGAATCGTAGAGCAAAAATTCTATGATCTTGATGTTAAGGTCACTGAGATCCAGTTAGTTGTTGAGCAACTTCAGGAGGAAGTGGAGGAGAAGAAGGGCAAGTCTACTAGAAATGCATTTGCTAGAGTGCCCAGAGGATAGAGATCTGCTGCCGTGCCTGTTCCAGACACCAGAGCTACATCATCTGCACCAGCTACAGCTTCAGTGCCACCAGCTCCAGCAACCACTCCACCAGCTCCAGCTACATCAACTGATGCATTCGTCCTTGGAGTCATCTCTACACCACCTCATGAAGACCAAGCATGAGAGTCATTTAGCACTATGCATTTTTTTGTGAACTTTTTGGTAACTTGTTGCCAAAGGGGGAGAAAAATGTATATTTCATAGGCTCCGAGAGAGAGTGTTGCTTTTGATCTCTCTTGTTTTTGGTGGTTGAACTTCGTTATTTGCGTGTTTGCTTGATACATTATGCCTTTTGTGAGATACTTGGATGGTCATGCACTTTGTTGGTGATGAGTGCATGTGTTTATCATTTTGAGCGCTCCACCAAGATGTATGTGACATGGAAGAGTGACCCATGATCCTAACTCATTGTGCATTTGCAGTCCGAAGCAAATTTAAAATAATGCACAAATTTAGGGGGAGCTCTTGCTGTTCACATACTTCTCAAAGTGACAATGTTTTTCAATCTTATCATTTGTCGAAGCTTTGATCTATATGTTGTCATCAATTACCAAAAAGGGGGAGACTGAAAGTGCAACTATCCCTGGGTGGTTTTGGTAATTCCTAACAACATATAGCTCATTGAGCTAATGCTATCTCAAGATAAATATTTCAGGAAAGCTCAACGATTGGCATGGCATGGATGAGAAAAGTGGATCCCTCAAAATGCTAAGGACAAAAGGATTGGCTCAAGCTCAAAGCACAAGACTCTAAATTTTCTATTTTAGTGATCCAAGATCACATTGAGTCTATAGGAAAAGACAATACTATCAAGGAGGGATGATGTGCTGCTTAATGAGGTTCTTGCTCAAAATGCTTAGTGATAAGCTCCAAAGCCCTCAACTACTTTCTCACATCCACATATGACCCAAACCAAAAGTCAAACTCGGCCCCACCGATTCTTTCTATCCGGCGCCACCGAATTCAGATGTCATAGCCACTGCCAAACACCCTAATCAAATCGGTCTCACCAATAGGGATTTCGGTCTCACCGAGATGGGATTGTAATCTCTCTATTTCCCTTCGTAAGGTTTCGGTCCAACCGAGATGAGCGATTGGTCCCACCGAGATTGCAATACAAACTCTCTGTTTCCCTTTCGTAACGTTTCGGTCCAACCGAGATGAGCGAATCGGTCCCACCGAGTTTGCCTGACCAACTCTCTGGTTACCTTATTACCAAACTCGGTCCTACCGAGTTTGTGTAATCGGTCTCACCAAGATAAAGTTATGCCCTAACGCTAACCATATCAGTCCCACCGAGTTGACATGTCGGTCCCACCGAAAATCCTAACGGTCACATTATTTGCTAAATCGGTCCGACCGAGTTTCACGATTCTGTAACATCCCAAATTTTTAATTTGGAATGTTATACATAGGTCATTCATGCATATCATATTTTATTTCTTTTCCGCTTTGCAATCCTCGAAATCCTAAGCAACTCAAGGACCCTCGGAGAGAGTTGGGGATTTTCCGGTCTCATATTTGGATTTTCGTACCAAATAATGAAACGAGGATTTTTGATTTTAATTATTTTTTCTCCTAAAAATATTTCATACCAAAAATAAATGAGAGGAGATAATATGACTTCTCCAAAATAATTGAAATATTGGAGTTAAAATGTTAAAATCATTTATTGGACCTTAGTTGATTTTATTCGGATTTTATTGGCATTAGAAAATTTGCACATTTTCCAAAAATTGCATTTTAGGGCCAAGAAAAAATGTTCATCTCGTTCTAAATATTTTAATTAGACGGTGAAAATTTGTTTTGGCATTCTTAGGATTTTATTTTATTTTCTAGGATTTTATTTCTGCAGACGTAATTGTTTTTTAAAAAAAAACTTCCCACGCCCGACTGGGCCGAGGCCCAGCCGAGCCAAGCCAGCCCAACCCCGCGCCGCCGCCTTCCTCCCGCGCGTCGCCGCAGCCGGAGTCCGGCTTGGACTCCGCCGCCGCCTGCCCCCTCCCCCAAGGCATCGACCCCCCTCATATATATACCCCCGCCCCCCTTAGCCACCACCACCACCGCCGCCCGGAGCCGAAGCCAGAGCCGCCGCCGCCGCCCGTCGCCGCAGCCGAGCCGCCGCCGATGCCGCTTTCCGCAGCCGCCGGATCCCCGACGCCCCACGCCACCGCTCGCCGGAGCCCCCCCTCGCCGGAGGTATCCGCCGGAATCCGAGACCGCCGGTTGTTTTTTTTAAACCGTTCGGTTTATTTTTTTTGAAACCCTAGTTGCATTTTTTATAGATCGGTTTATTTCTCCGGTTTATTTATTTAGCGAGCGTTCGCTTGTCCATTCGTTTTAACGAACGTGTTCTTCGTTTAGTTTCAGTTAACGAATGTTCGTTCGTTAATCTGTTCGTCGCTTTTTCTTTTGTTAGATTTATTCCGCGACTTTTTTGATCGCGATTTCTGATGCAATCTTAGTTTCTGTTTATCTTTTCGCTCGTTAGTCGGAATCAGGTGATTCAAAAGCCTGGAATTTCGTCTCGAGACCCTCTTTCTGCTTAACCAACTTAAACTAAGTTTTGGTACTGTAAAAATTTGACCTTAGTCCAGATTAGTAAACAGATTTTGTTTCTTTCGCCGTTTGAGTTTCGTTGCTCCGGTTGATTCGATTCTTTTTGCTAAGCAGAGTTCTTAAGTTGAACTTGCTGGTTCTTTGCTTTCAGTTGAAGTTTTGCTCGTGCATCTTTGCTAGTTGCTTATGTATGTTATTGTTTGTGGGCGATAGAATTCCCGGAGTGCGAAGCGTGTTACTACGAGTCACTAGGTTTCGCGGATCGTCAGCAAGGCAAGTAACACATTGATCATACTTTTTTCATACCTAGTTGTCATTGCATTAGTTCAATCCTCAAACATTGCATGACTAGGATGTCTTTAACATGTGGGTTTTGGGAAGTAGCTGATGAGGTAGAACCTATTGTCCTGTTTATTATCGAACCATTGGGAGTTACTTCTACGTTATGCTTATATTGCTATGCTATGCTCGTAGACGTGGTTGGGTTCGAGTGTTCCATGACAGATGTGAGATTGTTAATTAATGGTTCAATCTAAGGTGGCAACTTTAATACACATCTGGGTGGATTGAGGCACTTGGGGATACCAGTGATTGCCTGTTTTTTTGGAAATCCTGGGGTTACCGTGTGATTTTCCTATGGACCGCCACCCAGGCTCAAAGGGAACTGAGATGATTCATGCTTGAAACTTCCGTGTGCAGCCACAAGCTATTATGGGCTCTAGCATAGTTGAGTAAGTTACGTGAAGCTCTTGAACAGGTAGATCAGCAGGTAGTGGGTTTTGTAGGTTTGGTATGGTCTACCCGGAGTAGAGAGTTAATGTTTCTGAAAGACTGTGTCTCGGTCATCCATTTCTCAAACACCATGCAGTGCGAGAAATCAACGGAGGCGATTGAGTCTTGTGGGGAAACGTGCGCAAACCTCTGCAGAGTATACAATCTAATCATGGTTAGCCATGTCCCCGGTTATGGACAATTCTGAGTGTCTAGTACTTGAAGTATCTTATGTATCTCATCACTCTTAATTAATATTGTTGGGTTGTTAATCACTTTAATTGGGATTGAGTTGGGGTTACCTTCTCAATGTTGTTCAACTACCATGATAGTTAAATAAAATTTATTCCTTTGCAGTAGGGAAAAACTTGGCTTTATGCAAAACTATAACCGCAGAGCTTTCAACCAGCCAAATATGCATGTAGTGTTAGCATTATTCTGTTTTTACTCTACTGTGTTATATTGCCAGCATATTCCATGTGCTGACCCGTTTCTCGGGCTGCAACGTATTATGTTGCAGACTTTTCACACGAGGAGTAAGGTTCGTTAGGTCGTTGCCGTGCAGCTCAGCTATGCCGTTGGAGTTGATGGACTCACTTTATCTTCCAAGCCTTCCGCTGTTTTCGCATTAGATGGCCTTAAGCCATATTATTGTAATAAGTTCACTTTCGAGACATTCGATGTAATAAGTGTGTGATTGCTACTCTGTTATAAATCCTTCGAGTATTGTGCGTGTCAGCATTACTGATCCAGGGATGACACTGCTGCACAGAGACTTGACCGTCTAAGGCCGGGTCGCTACAAGATGGTATCAGAGCACACACTAAGTGTAGGACACGACCACTAAGACAAACCATAGGTCACTTGAGGGAGTCCCGGATTAGGGGGTGTCCGGATAGCCGGACTACCATCATCGGCCGAACTATCATCGGCCGGACTATCATCATCATCGACCGGACTCCAAGACTATGAAGATACAAGATTGAAGACTTCGTCCCATGTCTAGATGGGACTTTCCTTGGCGTGGAAGGCAAGCTTGGCGATACCGATACGTAGATCTCCTACTATTGTAACCGACTCTAGGTAACCCTAGCCCTCTCCGGTGTCTATATAAACCGGATGGCTCTAGTCCGTAGGACACAACAACAACCATTACAATCATACCATAGGCTAGCTTCTAGGGTTTAGCCTCCTTGATCTCATGGTAGATCCACTCTTGTAAACATCCACAATATCAATATCAATCAAGCAGGACGTAGGGTTTTACCTCCATCAAGAGGGCCTGAACCTGGGTAAAACATCGTGTCCCTTGTCTCCTGTTACCATCCGCCTAGACGCATAGTTCGGGACCCCCTACCCGAGATCCGCCGGTTTTGACACCGACATTGGTGCTTTCATTGAGAGTTCCTCTGTGCCGTCACCGATAGGAAGGATGCCTCTTCCCGTCTTCAAGGAAGGCATCTTCGCCGATGGAGCCTTGGCCGCCGGCCAAACTATCCGGCTAGGAGGTTTTCTTATGACCGCCTGTCTGGCCACCGCTTCAATGATGACCTCTCGTGTCATCGAGAGCAATCTTCACATCAACTCGGAATTCGCCAAGCAGTTAGATCCAGCAGAGCTCTCGTCTGTAAACGAGCTCTTGGATCGGATCGCTGCCCTGGGAGTCGCTACAGACTACAATCGGATCGGGCTTAAAACCGATCTGAGAGAGATTAACTCTCCCCAGGTTACCCACCACGTCACGGTGGTAGAGGAACATCGCGACGATCCTTCTCCCATATTGAAAACTAGTCGTGTCCGGGCTACCGAACCCTCCATGCCGGATTCCCGCGGAGGAGCGGATTCCGATCAAGCACTGAACATAAAGTCAGGCATCGGACCGGACTCGTTGGACAACGTTCCACTTTCCAAGCTTCCAAATTCGGAAACTTCTCGGCCCTTGAGCCTCGAGATGGGCAGGGTCCCGGAGTCAATTAGGCCCACCCGTCCAGATATATGCGATCTATCTCTAATCCGGCAAGAGCCAGCCGAAACAGTACATCATTACTGGGCCAGATTCCTCCTGGTCATGGACGGGATAAAGGACTGCCGAGAGGAAAACGCAATCTCGATCTTTTGCAACAATTGCACGGACAGGGGAATCTTGAACACCGTCAGCGATCGTGAAATCACGCGTTTCGCCGACTTGGCATCCATAGTGCGAAAGTACTGTGCTATAGAAAGTTTCCGGAAAACCAAAGATAGGTTTTGGGATAATCCGGCCCCGAACATAGCCCCAGTCCACAACAAAAGGGTGCATCACACTCAGGCACCAAGTACAAGAACCAGAAAACAGAAGCCCCTTAAAGGGAACGGAACTGTACTGGAGGGATGGCTCAGCAAACCCTGTACAATTCACAGTACGAAGGGCGCCACCCCAACACATAGCCTTCGTGCATGTTGGATATTACGGCAGGTGGCCAAAAGTGGCGAGGAGCTTCTAGCCCCGCGAAACCACACCAACAATACCGGTACGGTATCAACCGTCTTCGAGACTTTCGCATCAAACAATATGCGGAAATGAACGATCCACAGCCTTGCCAAAGTCTACCAAGTAGCAACAACAAATCCTTGGAGTGACGCGGCCATCACCTTCAACGCCAGCGACGAACCTAAATTCCGAACAACCCGAGCACCAGTCGCATTGGTCCTCAGTCCAATAGTGGACGGCTTTCGACTTACCAAGGTACTCATGGATGGCGGCAGCGGATTGAACCTCATTTACGAGGAAACTCTTCAAAAAATGGAAATAGACTGGAGCCGCATTGAGCGAAGCAACACAACCTTCGGAGGAATAATCCCTAGCCGGGAAGCACGCTGCACCGGAAAAATCACACTCGATGTGGTGTTCGGCTCGCCGGACAATTACAGGTCCGAAGAAATCACGTTCCAAGTGGCCCCGCTCAGCAGCGGATACCATGCTATATTGGGACGAGAGGCGTTCACGATTTTCCAAGCCGTACCCCATTACGGGTACATGAAGCTCAAAATGCCTGGGCCCGGCGGGATAATCACTCTCGTTAGTGATCCGGACATAGCACTCCGCGCCGAAAACAAAACAGCCGCATTAGCCCTGGAGGCACTATCCGAAGCCCTAGCGGCAGAGGAACTCACCGTGCTGCGCGCTACGGCGCACAGAGACGACGTGATACTCGATAAGAGATCCAAGTCCACCTCCTTTAAACCAGCGGACGAAATTATAAAATTCCAGGTCCACCCAAAGGACCCAACAAAGACGGCCTCCATCGGGGCACAGTTGAACCCTGATGTAGACGCCGTGCTGCGAGAATTCCTTCGGGAAAATTGGGACATTTTCGCCTGGCATCCTTCAGATATGCCAGGAATCCCTCGCAGGCTGGCAGAGCATAGCCTAAACATCCTAAAAGGGTTCAAGCCAGTCAAACAGGCTCTTCGACGATTTTCCGAACCCAAAAGACAGGCAATGGGAGAAGAACTAGCCAAACTATTGGAAGCCGGATTCATCAGAGATATCAAACATCCGGATTGGCTAGCAAACCTGGTAATGGTACCAAAGAAGGACAGATCCTGGCGCCTATGTGTCGATTTCAAAGACCTAAATAAAGCCTACCAAAAGGATCCCTTCCCCCTCCCCCGCATCGACCAAATCATCGATGCCACTGCAGGGCACGATTCATTGTGCTTCCTGGACGCATACTCCGGCTATCATCAAATCAAGATGGCAGAAGCGGATCAAGCCGAAACGGCGTTCATTACTCCATATGGACCATTCTGCTTCAACACGATGCCCTTCGGACTTAAAAACGCCAACGCAACATATCAGCGCATGATTTAGACAAGTCCGGCTACCCAGATCGGCAAAACAGTAGAGGCATACGTAGACGACGTAGTCGTCAAAACCCAAACACGTCGAAACTCTAGTAGATGACTTGAGGGTCACATTCGACAACCTCCGAGCATATGACATCAAGCTGAATCCGGAAAAATGCATTTTCGGCGTACCAGCTGGAAAGCTCTTGGGCTTCATTGTATCCGGTAGAGGAATTGAAGCAAATCCGGCCAAGATCCGAGCCCTATCGCAGTTGGATATTCCAAAAAACCTCAAACAGATCCAGAAATTGACTGGATGCGTGGCGGCTCTCAGCCACTTTATCTCCCACCTAGGAGAAAAGGCATTGCCCCTCTATCGCCTCCTCAGGCACACCGAACACTTCGAGTGGATGGATGCTGCCACTGCCAGACTCGAAGAAATAAAGGCCATATTGGCAACGAATCCGGTCCTGGCTGCGCCCAACCTGGGCGAACCTATGTTGTTATAAATCGCGGCAACACATTAAGTAGTAAGCGCGGTGCTCGTCATAGAACGAGAGACAGAAGGGCATAAATTCCCTCTTCAAAAACCAGTGTACTACGTATCCACTGTTTTAACCCCCTGCAAGTCCCGTTACCCGCACTATCAAAAGATAGCGTATGCGGTGTTCATGGCATCCCGAAAGCTCCGACACTACTTTCAAGAGTGTTCGATAACAGTGGCCTCCGAAGTACCCCTAAATGACATTATAAATAACCGCGATGCAACGGGCAGGATTGCAAAATGGGCCATTTAGCTCTTACCATTCGACATAACTTACAAACCCCGGCGAGCTATAAAGTCGCAAGTTTTGGCTGACTTTGTCGCTGAGTGGACTGAAGCCGAACTCCCTAAAGAGTACGGCGCATACTCCAATTGGATTATGCATTTCGACGGCTCCAAAATGTTGGCCGGATTGGGGGCTGGCATCGTACTAACGTCCCCAACCGGGGACAGAGTCCAATACGTACTCCAGATAATGTACACGGACTCCAACAACGCAGCTGAATACGAGGCCCTCTTACATGGCCTCTGGATGGCAATCTCCATGGGCATCCAACGCCTAGAGGTGCAGGGGGACTAAAACCTCGCAATATCCCAAGTAAATGGAGACTTTGACGCCAAGGATCCAAAAATGGCAGCCTATCGCAACGCCGTCCTTAAAATGTCAGCTCGGTTCGAAGGACTTGAATTCCACCACATAGCTAGAGATAATAACCAAGCGGCCGACATATTGGCACGCATCGGCGCAAAACGTGACGCTGTCCCTCCAAATATCTTCCTGGAACGGCTGTTCAAGCCATCCGTACTATGGGAAGAGGAGTCCGGAAATAACAAACCGGAGGCAGCCGCAGAACAATCTTACATAACCGGCGATCCAGCCGACGAAACAACACCCTTAGCTCACGACATAATGGCAGTAATCGCCCCATGGACAGAGCCGTTCCTAGCCTACTTGCTTAGGTAGGAACTCCCCGAAGACCATAATGAGGCCCGCTGTGTAGTCCGGCGATCTAAAGCCTACAAGGTCCATGAGGGAGAACTCTATAAGAAAAGCACAACCGGAGTCCTTCAAAGGTGTATCTCCGAAGAGGAAGGGCCAGACCTTCTGGCTGAAATTCACGCCGGACTAGGCGGACACCACGCCGCAGCCCGGGCCCTTGTAGGAAAGGCATTCCGTATAGGATTTTATTGGCCGACGGCCCGGGCAGATGCTCAGGACTTAGTCCGAAGATGCGTCGGTTGTCAGCTCTTTGCTAATCAGAGCCACATGCCACCCACCGCCCTCAAAACTATACCCATTACCTGGCCGTTCGCGGTCTGGGGGCTTGACATGGTTGGACCACTTAAAGGGGGAACCCACAAGCAAAGGTACCTATTGGTCATGGTGGATAAATTCACCAAATGGATAGAGGCCAAGCCAGTTAAAATGGCAGAGTCCGGACCAGTGATAGACTTTATATCTAGGGTAGTACACCGTTATGGTGTCCCCCACAACATCATCACTGATAATGGCACGAACTTCACGGCCGATGAGGTTAAATCATGGTGCAAAAATAGGGGCATCAAGCTCGATTACGCTTCAGTCTATCATCCTCAAACCAACGGTCAAGTGGAACGAGCAAATGGTCTAATAATGAGCGGCATCAAACCCAGACTAGTGCGGTCCCTTACGAAATCTGACACGCACTGGGTAGAGGAGCTCGACTCCATACTCTGGGGGCTGCGGACAACGCCTAACCGTACTACCGGATTCACACCATTTTTTATGGTATACGGCGCAGAAGCAGTTTTGCCCTGCGACATAATTCATGACTCACCTCGAGTGCGCATGTACGAAGAAAGAGAAGCCGAGTTGGATCGGTAGGACAGCTTGGACGCATTGGAGGAAGAACGCGACATCGCCAAGGCTTGTTCCGCATTTTATCTGCAGCAGGCTCGAAGATACCAAAGCAGAGAAGTACGGGCCAAGACTTACAACGTTGGCGAACTGGTTCTACGCCTGCCGGACAAGAAAAAGGACAAGCGCAAGCCCAAATGGGAAGGCCCCTTCATCATCGATAAAGTCTTGACCGGCGGAGCGTACCGTCTACGAAATACATCGGATAACCGACTCAAGCCGAACCCATGGAACGCAGCCCGCCTCCGAAGATTCTATGCCTAGCGCCGGACTAAGAGTTCGTCCCTTTCCCCCCGTCCAAATTTTTTTTACTTCAGCTGCCTTTTGTTTATCTTTTTCTTCTCAACCCTATTCATCAAAGCCTTAAAAGGCCTACTTGTGCATCGTTCGCACGCAATTGATGTGCTATCCGCACTCATTATACCTGGGGGCTTCTTTACCAGAAGCTTAATTATAAGGGCTTCATGCCCAGCACATGTGTCAAGCCTCCACATGTACCTTTTATTCACCATTATATGCATCGATATGACTTAAGTTTTGGCCAAGCTGGGTTGCCTGGCTCCTGTGCTTACCCCTACGTTCCCGATTGTTCGACTAGGAGGTAAAGGGAGCACCTCTATGATTGTTACTGCCGGGTCAGCCGGATGTGTACCTCAGACTGGGTGAAGCTGAAAGCTAGCGTTCTTAAGGGAATATTCGGTCGATGACTTAAAAGATGGTTTTTTATCCACTTATTTATCTGTCCCCAGATGTTTTTCTGCTTTTTTTCGCAGTCTGGACATGCACTTTAGGGCATGCCACCCCCAGAGGAAAGGAACCCTTAACGGAACTATTCTCCCTGGAAGATGTTTCTTACTACCCATGTAATATAACATAACTAGTTGGGCACTTGTCTGATAAAGCACTAATGACCCCTACGCCTGGTCTCCATGCATACCCCGATTGTTTCATAACCGAGAAGGTATTCGGACACACTCCGGACTCTAGGGTCCCGAGGTCGAAGCGAAAAGGTCGGCAAAGACAAACAATCTACAATCCGGCTAGAAGGCATTTTATATGTCATTTTATAATACATTGTCAAATCGACTGATTGTATTCTTCCTCAATCCCGTCTAACAGGTTGTCTAATTTACAGTCCTGTTGGGAAAATTTAGCGGCCAACTCTACTTGGCCGTATACTAAACTCACAGGGATCTCCTTCCCATCGGGCCCCACAGGTCCGACTTCGGCCATGTGGTTGGGATCCGCCTTCTTGTACCGCGTCTTTACCATGGCCCAGGCCTCCCTGGCACCTTGGTGGCAGGCCGAAATCTTCCATAAATGGAAGCGCTGCCGCACTCCCTGAAGCTTCTTCGCAAGCTCCCCAAGACCCTCGGGTAAGGAGAAGGCTGGCCATAAAGCCTGGATGACACCGATCATTGCCTGCCGAACTCGTTAGATCAGTTGCAACAATTCGGGAAGTTGATCACCCGTTGATACGGGCATCTCCTCCGCAGGGCGACCTGTGAGCATACCTGCAGACATATTCTGTCAAATCGACTTCCTCGCCAAACTCTTCTTTTCAAAGGAGTTCGCTCAAGCACTTACTATAGATGCCGCGACAAAGCTGCTGATTCTCCTTAACGGAGCCCGACAGCTCGGCCCGAACGCCTTTCAGCTCTTGTCCAAGCTGGGCATGGGCATCCTGGAGCTTGTTCCTTTCATGCTGCACCTTATGCAGCACCCTCTCGCCGGCCTTCAGTTGGCGCAGAAGTTCTTGCCTGTCCGAATCTTGTCCGGCAGCACCTGCAACGTCATTTTTTAGACTTGCGCAAAGGCCAAACGCTACTTATCTTTCTAAAATAATGCGTTACCAGGAGAGGTCCCTGTGTTTCCTCTTGCGCCAGAGAGTGCGGCCCCAATTTGGGCCTTGCACTCCTGCAGCTCCTGAGACAGTTGGATATTCTTCTCGGTAAGATCCTACGTTTCATATGATCCTTAAATCAGTTAATATAACTACTTTAAGTCTCGGGGGCTACTGGCATATACAACTATTAAATTCTCTTACCCGTATGTCTTTTACATACTGCTCTGTGGCTCTGGTAAAACCATCTTGAGCAGCACGAAGGTGCGCGTCCCCCGCGTTAAAGGCATTCAACGCCTCGGGGGAGAAGCATGCGTCACGAAATACTGTCCGGCGGCGCCTGTGATTCATGGCACTCTCCACCTCAGACTTGGTGGCGGACAGTCTGTCGGCATCCTCCGTCGGAGGAACATCCGGCTCGCGCCTTGCGCACGCCTCCCCCTCCAGACCAGGTGCTGGAGCCTGGCTGGTAGAGGTTGGATTGGCAACCTCCACGCCCGTAGTCCAGCGGGCACTTTTTTCCCTACAAAAGTCATGAGAACTCAAACGCTTCCTAGGAACGTTGCTCTAAATAATGAATTGTGAGCTACACCTTTGCGGCGACGTTTCAGTCCGCGCCGCGCTCCTCTTCCGCCTACTGGTCCGGACTGGCCTTTGTTGGTCAGCCACCGTGGGCTCGGCTTCTCGCCCTAGGGGCGCCTCCTGCACGGCGCCATCATATACGGTGGTCAGAAATAAGCAAGGAAGGAATGACGGTGTCAGGACTTCGGTCGCAATCACCTGGGAAGCCGGATATAGTCCGGGATAGTCGGCCGTGATGGCGACTAAGGCATTGTCCATGTTGAGCTGGTGGAACACCCCGTCGATTAGCTCCACCTTTATGTCCGGATCCTCTTCGGAGGCCGGATCCCGGGATCTCTCTGGATCCTCGGGTTGCGGAGCTGGACTTAGCATGTCCTCCACGATCCGGCGCAGTTCCTGCGTCGAAAGAAGAACACAATATAAGAAACTTAAGTTTCAAAAAGCATGGGTCGGGCACGCAGAGTGTTCGCTTACCCAAGGCCGGGGATTATTCATGGAGAACCCATTTAACGGATTCGTCCGAAGGAAATCCTCCTTCTCCCCCTTATACAGGCCGGACAGGATCGTCACCAGGTCTTCGACCGAATCCGGCCCTTTACGGCCATGACGGGTGGCATCGTCCTCCCCGTTGAAATCCCATATGGGGTGGTCCCTGTATTGTAGTGGCTGCACCCCCCGCATAATGCATGTTGCCACGACTCCAATCATGGTCAACCCGGAATGGGCCAGTAACCTTATTCGGCCCATCAAATAATGGACGCTCTTGTCTTCCTCCAGTTGGGGGCTCCGCGGACGCCAACTAAGGCGTTTCTTTAGAGGAGCATTGCTGAACTCCGGGAGGCCGATTCGAACAGGGTCCAGCAGCGGAGCGTCTTCTATATAAAACCATCCTGAAGGCCAGTCTTCGGACGCCTTCTTAGGGGTTCCGGATGGATATCCGGTCCCGACAATACGCCATATTTCGGCGCCGCCCACTTGATATATGGACCCCTCGTGAGAGCGGGGTACAAGGCAGAACAACCTCTTCCACAGCGCGAAATGGGGCTCGACGCCCAGGAATAGCTCACAAAGAGCTATGTAACCCGCAATGTGCTGGATTGAGGCGGGCGTGAGGTGATGAAGCTGGAGTCCGTAGAATTCCAGGAGCCCGCGGAGGAATGGATGTACAGGAAATCCGAGCCCCCTTATCAGATAGGGGACGAAGCATACCCGCTCCCCTTTGTTGGGACTTGGGGTAACCTCCGCTTGCTTCCCACCTTTGTAGGTGGCCAGCCTGGCTCGAACCGGAACCATAAAGGCCGGAGGGAGATATCCCCCCGCTTGGAGCTTCACCAGCTCGTTGTGCGGAACAGAGCATCTCCTCCAATCTCCTGGCAAAGGGCTGGGAGCGCGAGAAGAGGAGCCGCGTTGACGGTCCATGATGGAATGGATTCTTGGTCGAAAGCGCTCCGATGAGTATTTGCGGGAGGAAGATGGCGATTTGGATCTGGATTCTTGCCTCCCTTATAGGCAGATTATTCGCACAACTAGGGGGTAAAACATAAAAGACACCCTGGCTTTTCACATTCATGCGACGCGTGGAGGAAGGCCATTATTGGGCGTGGAAGCCAAGGCGCGCAACATTGATGAGGAAGCCGGACCCTATTCGGCAGGTACATAGAACTTGAAGGAGAACCCGCCTTGCAACGCCGAAGACTACACACACACTGGACTTATCGTCATTGAAGCCTGGTTCGGGGGCTACTGAGGGAGTCCCGGATTAGGGGGTGTCCGGATAGCCGGACTACCATCATCGGCCGGACTATCATCATCATCGACCGGACTCCAAGACTATGAAGATACAAGATTGAAGACTTCGTCCCGTGTCCGGATGGGACTTTCCTTGGCGTGGAAGGCAAGCTTGGTGATACGGATACGTAGATCTCCTACTATTGTAACCGACTCTATGTAACCCTAGCCCTCTCCGGTGTCTATATAAACCGGATGGCTCTAGTCCGTAGGACACAACAACAACCATTACAATCATACCATAGGCTAGCTTCTAGGGTTTAGCCTCCTTGATCTCGTGGTAGATCCACTCTTGTAAACATCCACAATATCAATATCAATCAAGCATGAAGTAGGGTTTTACCTCCATCAAGAGGGCCCGAACCTGGGTAAAACATCGTGTCCCTTGTCTCATGTTACCATCCGCCTAGACGCACAGTTCGGGACCCCCTACCCGAGATCCGCCGGTTTTGACACCGACATCACTCTTCTCTACTTATTTCTGATTTCTCTTCTCTTTTCCACTCTTTAGGATGCCGGAGATGAAGAACAAGTTTGCGCAACCAGACGAGGATACACCTTTTGGACGCCACTTGAAGGAAGTCACAAGATACCTGAACATTGGAATACCAAGTTTCACCGGGACGTACAACGCCACCCTACCAGAAGAGGAGTGCTGGATGGTTCAAGTACAAGTACCAGGAAGGACGTTTTCGCCAACTTCTAAACCCATAGAATTTTCTTTCGATGCACCAACCTGGAGCCTAGGCAAGAGCATGGCAGCCCACATTACCATGGGACGCATTGGAGTAGTCTACAATAAGGAACTCAAGGACACCATCTATCAAATATGTGGGCGCCGAGATGAGCAATGGGAGATGATCAGCACCAAGAAGGATAGATCCATTGCAGCTTTTATCCAAGAGCAAAACCAGCACATTCGACGACAGGAGAACCAGGTGTGCGCAGACATGATGGAGTTGAAGAAGGCAAAGACTAGGATTATCGAGCTGGAGGAAGAACTCAAGTTCACCCGCGACGGATATGAGGAGGAAATCAAGACGCTACTGGAGAAGAACGACGACCTGGTTAAGAAGATCGGAGTATTCATGGGAGAACCAACACCAGAAGACGAAGATGACGACCCCACTTGCCCGGACAACTACATCATCATCGACGACATTGATTTAGACTCTAGTGATGATGATTATGAAGATGAAGCTAGAGCTGACATTATGGAATCTTCCACCGATCAAAATTTCTAGATGACCACCATATACTAGTAGTATTTTTCCCATGTAATTGAGCACTTTTGCGATAGTTATAGATCGTTGTAAGCCCTTGCTTGATTGATTGAGTGTTATGATTGTGCTTGTCTCATGTGCATATGGGTAGTGCTTTCTCACTAGACCTTTTTCTATTCTAATCTCTTCCCTCTAAAACCCATCAGATGCCTCAGAGACGTGACTCCGGTTTTGCTTTCCCACCGGAGCTCACCCAGTTGATCCAGCAACAGAATGCTTTGATGAAATTACTAGTTCAGAACCAGGGCAACAGCAATAACAACAATAACCCTCCACCAGCAGACAACCTAGCCCGCTTTCTAAGGTTACAACCGCCGGTGTTTTCCAGTAGCACCGAGCCAATAGTTGCTGATGATTGGCTACGCCGTATCGGAAGGCAGTTGACCATAGCTGGATGCACAGATGCGGAGAAGGTGCGTTTTGCTGCACACCAATTGGATGGACCGGCAGCATCATGGTGGGAGAATTTCACAGCCACCTATCCTATCGACACGGTCACATGGGCACAATTTCAGCAGGCTTTTCGTACTGCCCATGTTTCCACTGGAGCTATGCAGATGAAGAAGCGGGAGTTCCGCAATTTACGTTAGGGGAGCCATACTGTAGGTTAGTACGTGGATGATTTTAGCAAACTATCACGCTATGCCCCTGATAATGTGGCCACGGATGCCGCAAAGCAAGAGAAGTTTATGGAAGGGTTGAATGATGATATGAGTATGCAGTTGATGGTCGCAACTTTCAACAACTACCAGGAGTTGGTAGATAAGGCCCTTATGATCAAAGGGAAGCAGCAGCAGATTGAGAGACGTAAGAGGAAGTATGGTCAAGGGAAGTATAACTCAGGAGCTCAGCATAAGCCTTGCTTAACCCTAAATACGGGAGGGCTTGTTCATAATCATGGAGGTCACAACCACACTAGAGGAGGATCGCATAATCACAATGGTGCTAAGAATGGAAATGGGAACGGAGCTAACAACAATCAGAATCGCTCCAATCCAGCCACACCCTCCAAGAGAGAACTGAGTCAAGTTACTTGCTATAAGTGCGGAAAGACTGGGCATTATGCGAATGGTTGCCCTGAAGGAAGGAATGGAAATGGAAACGGGAGTGCCAGAAAGAAGCCTAATCCATTCAACAAAGGACAGGTGAACCACGTTAACGTGGAGGAGGTTGAAGATCAGCGAGACGCGGTGATAGGTAAGTTTTTGGTTAAGTCATTTACCGCTCTTATTCTTTTCGACACTGATGCATCGCATTCATACATATCAAGGGGATTTGTGGACAAGTTTAAGCTACCAACCCAAACCCTAAGGACCCCTCTTTTAGTAAGCTCGCCTGGAGCTGAGTATATGTCTAGCGGTGGTGCAATCAGATACCTTTAACCATTGGAACTCATGTTTTTCCGTCCGACCTAATTATCTTGGAGTCACAAGGATTGGATGTGATATTAGGTATGGACTGGATGTCAAGGTATGGAGGAAATATTGACTGTGCTAGCAAGTCAATTCATCTCACCACCCCGGAGGGTAAAAGGATTAAGTACGTATCTAGGCATGTGCCTAGGAGGACCCAAGTGAATGCCCTCACGGGAGTTGTGCAGGAGGAAGTGCCTGTAGTAAAGGATTACCCAGATGTTTTTCCAGAAGAGTTGCCAGGGATGCCTCTGGATCGAGATATTGAGTTTTTGATAGAACTATTGCCAGGTACAGGGCCTATATCCAAGAGACCCTATCGTATGCCCGCAAATGATTTGGAGGAAATTAAGAAATATATCAAGGAGTTGTTGGAGAAAGGTTATATTCGGAGGAGTTTATCACCTTGGGGAGCCCCAGTACTTCTGGTCGAGAAGAAGGATAAATCCCTGAGGATGGTTGTGGATTATCGAGCCTTGAATGAAGTAACAATTAAGAACAAATATCCATTACCAATGATCAATGATCTGTTTGATCAGCTGCAAGGAGCTAAGGTGTTTTCAAAGATTGATCTACGGTCAGGATACCATCAGTTAAAGATCTGAGAGAAGGATATACCAAAGACAACATTCACTACGCGGTATGGATTATACGAGTATACGGTCATGTCATTTGGACTGACAAACGCCCCTGCCTATTTTATGAGTATAATGAACAAAGTGTTCATGGAGTATTTGGACAAGTTTGTAGTAGTGTTTATCGATGATATTATGGTATACTCGAAAAATGAAGAGGAGCACAAGGAGCATTTGCGGTTAGTTCTCGAGAAACTCAGGGAACACTAGTTATACGCCAAATTCAGCAAGTGCGAATTTTGGTTGAAGGAGGTTGGATTTCTTGGGCATGTTATATTAGGAGAAGGTATAGCAGTGGACCCCAACAAGGTTCAGTCAGTCACTGAATGGTTGGCACCCACTTCAGTTGGCGAGATCCGCAGTTTCCTTGGACTAGCGGGATATTATCGGAGATTCATTGAGAATTTTTCCAAGCTGGCAAAACCAATGACTGAACTATTGAAGAAGGACAATAAGTTTATATGGACAGAGGATTGCGGGGCAAGTTTCCAGGAGTTGAAGAAACGTTTGACTACAGCCCTAGTGCTAACATTGCCACATATACATAAGGAGTTTCAAGTGTATTGCGATGCCTCTCGTTTGGGACTGGGATGTGTGCTTATGCAGGATGGTAAGGTTGTTTCGTATGCCTCACGACAACTGAAGCCTCATGAGTTGAACTATGCCACACATGATTTGGAATTAGCAGCCGTAGTGCATGCATTGAAGACTTGGTGACATTACCTTATTGGAAATCGTTGTGATGTGTACACGGATCATAAGAGTTTGAAGTACATTTTCACGCAAAAGGAGCCGAACCTTAGATAGAGGAGATGGTTGGAACTTAAAAAGAATTATGACATGAAGCTACACTATCACCCGGGAAAAGCCAATGTTAGCAGACGCTTTGAGCGGGAAAAGTTATGCCAATATGCTTGAGAGCAAGGGTTTGCCAAAGAAGTTAGCTGAGGATATCATGGAACTTCGATTGGAGATTGTTCCAAGAGGTTTTGTTGCAACATTGGAGGTTCAGTTGACCTTGTTGAACAAAATTCGAGAAGCTCAGAAGGAAGACCAAGAGATTGCCGATATAAAGGAGAAGATGAGCGAAGGAAAGGCCAAAGGTTTTCGCGAGGATGAGCACGATACCTTGTGGTTTGAGGACCGGGTTTATGTACCCAATAACGCTGAGATCAGGAAGTCAATACTTCAGGAGGCACATGACTCACCATACTCGATACACCCTGGAAACACCAAGATGTATTTGGATTTGAAGGAACGTTTCTGGTGGACTGGTATGAAAAAGGATATTGCCGAGTATGTAGCTGTGTGTGATGTATGTCAGAGAGTGAAAGCAAAGCATCAGAAACCAACCGGGCTATTACAGTCGATGCCGATACCCGAATGGAAGTGGGATAAACTTGGTATGGACTTTATCACCGGAGTACCCAGGACCAAGGCAGGATATGACCCAATATGGGTAGTAGTGGATCGTTTGACTAAAGTGGCTCACTTTATTCCGGTGAAAACTACCTATACAAGTGCTAAGTTGGCCAAGATATATATGACCAGAATTGTATGTTTGCATGGATTTCCGAGGAGCATCGTATCAGATAGAGGGACTCAGTTCACTTCAAAGTTTTGGCATCAGTTACACCAGACCTTGGGTACAAGATTGGAGTTCAGTACAGCTTTCCACCCACAGACTGATGGTCAGACTAAGAGAGTCAACCAGATACTGGAAGATATGTTAAGAGCATGCGCGCTAGATTATGGATCTAGCTGGGATGACAATTTGCCTTATGCAGAATTTTCATACAACAATAGCTACCAAGCTAGTTTGAAGATGGCACCGTTCGAAGCTTTGTATGGACGCAGATGCAGGACCCCGTTAATGTGGGATGAGGTAGGAGACCTTCAGTTGTTCGGACCAGACTTGATCAAAGAGTCTGAGGTGAAAGTTAAATTGATTAGCGATAGACTAAAGGTAGCTCAGTCGAGGCAGAAAAGCTACGCAGACTCAAAACGCAAGGAGGTAACTTATGAAATTGGAGATAGAGCATATCTGCGAGTATCACCCTTGCGAGGTGTGAAACGTTTTGGAGTTAAAGGAAAATTAGCCCCGAGATTTGTAGGACCGTATCGTGTTTTGGAACGGATGGTAGAAGTTGCCTACAAGTTGGAATTACCCGAAGGACTATCGGGAGTTCACGACGTGTTCCACATCTCACAGCTGAAGAAATGCCATGCAGAGATGGCTAATATACCGTTAAGAGATACCATACCCTTGGAGGCAATTCAGCTAGACAATGATTTGACTATGAGGAGAAGCCAGTGAAGATTCTTGAGTTTGCCAGCCGAGTAACTCGCAGTAAGGTCATCAAGTTCTGTAAAGTTCAGTGGAGCCACCATACAGAGGATGAAGCCACCTGGGAAAGAGAGGATGATCTTCGCAAGGACCACCCGCACCTATTTCTGACCAACCCGAATCTCGAGGGCGAGATTCACCTTAAGGGGGGTAGGTTTGTAACATCCCAAATTTTTAATTTGGAATGTTATACATAGGTCATTCATGCATATCATATTTTATTTCTTTTCCTCTTTGCAATCCTCGAAATCCTAAGCAACTCAAGGACCCTCGGAGAGAGTTGGGGATTTTCCGGTCTCATATTTGGATTTTCGTACCAAATAATGAAACGAGGATTTTTTATTTTAATTATTTCTTTCTCCAAAAATATTTCGTACCAAAAATAAATGAGAGGAGATAATATGACTTCTCCAAAATAATTGAAATATTGGAGGAAAAATGTTAAAATCATTTATTTGACCTTAGTTGATTTTATTCGGATTTTATTCGCATTAGAAAAATTTGCACGTTTTCCAAAAATTGCATTTTAGGGCCAAGAAAAATGTTCATCTCATTCTAAATATTTTATTTAGATGGTGAAAATTTGTTTTGGCATTTTTAGGGTTTTATTTTATTTTCTAGGATTTTATTTCTGCCAGCGTAATTGTTTTAAAAAAAACTTCCCGCACCCGACTGGGCGGAGGCCCACCCGAGCCAGGCCGGCCCAACCCCGCGCCGCCGCCTTCCTCCCGTGCGTCGCCGCAGCCGGAGTCCGGCTCGGACTCCGCCGCCACCTGCCCCTCCCCCAAGGCACCGACCCCCCCTCCTATAAATACCGCCGCCCCTCCCCCTAGCCACCACCACCACCGCCGCCCGGAGCCGAAGCCCGAGCCGCCCATCGCCGCAGCCGAGCCGCCGCCGCTGCCGCTTTCCGCAG